>NC_135802.1:99025363-99325363 GCF_964213995.1 Mustelus asterias | reverse complement strand
GTGTGCAGTTTTGGAGACCACATTACAGATATCTTAAATAAAGTTTTGTTGTTCAATAAGATGTATTATTAAAATGTATGAATGGTCGGGAAAGAGAGTGGGACAAGACTAAAAGACTCATGTCAAGGAAGACACTAGTGCAAACATAATTGTCCAAAAGGCTTGTTTTTGTACCATGATCTTTTAGGACGCACGTGGGTCAATGACCTTGATAAGAATAGTTTTTCTTTGTATGCGGTGGGATTCCACTCAAGTTGAGGTCAGTGTGTTTGTTTTTTTTTGACAAAATGCTACTTATGTTGGTATTGGATAAGACATTTCTCCTGCCCTAAGGAGGAATATGTTGCCAATGGTCACTTTTGAGGAAAGGAAGCATAAACACACTTTAGTTTTTTGAATACAATGAAGGCTTGACTGTATTTGTAACAATGGTTAAATAGTTCAACAATGGATATTGGGCATTGATTGAAATTGTATGTTAGTTCTGTACATCAATCGGTACTCCATATTTAAAGATGTGTTTAAAGAGTACTTTGATTTCAAGTGCTGATCACCACTAGTTTTGGGATAAATTAAGCATGAAAGCTGTTGGCCTTGTCATCCAATAAACAATTATTAACCCCTTCTGTCAAAAGTGAACTCACTAAGGAACTACAAATTTCAAAATGCAATATAATTGTGGTACTTTTTGTTTGAATGAAATTCAGAGGCAGTGGAGGTGGGGGCTGAAAGCTGAAAGGAGGAGAATATTGGGGTGGCAATTCCTTTAGATTGTTTCTTTACCTCCAATGGCTATTTCGTGCATACTAACCAAGAAGTTTGAGACTAGCTCAAAACAGGCTTTTGATTTCACTGATATTATTTAGATGAGCACAGACAGATGCTCCCAATATGGGCCCTCTTTGCACCTGTTTTACATCTTAAAATGGACACACCAAGGTTCAATTTCAATCCCGCTGTTCTGGGTTGAAAAATATCAAGTGCCACTATATTGTACACTTAGCAATGTTATATTTGATGGATACAACAATGGCCACCTCTATCAGATAGTCAAATTAGATAAAGATCATCAGAAGGGGGCACTGCCTGCCTTGGTTTCTCAGTACGTGATTTAGACTTGACTCAACTTCAACCATGTTTGGTGGATCCCAAATTAATAAAAACAATCATTGCTAGAAACGAAAGCTGTTATTGCATAGTAGTTATTTTACATAGTTGAAAGTACAGATTAGTGCGTGGATAAAGGAAGCTAGATTAATTTGAATTCCAGCTCAATGCAAAACTTTTCTATTGCATCACTTTTCACTTGAATGGAGATTACACCTTTCCCTTTTTAAAAAACACAGAATCTCCAGGCAGCTGGGCAACCCTATTATAAACATCCAAGAAACCAAAAGTTTGTTCTTATTGCATTGCGACAATATTAAGAAAACATTGTATTTACACAAGACATTTGTTCAACTGAACACATTTTCTTGAGACTATCTCAATGCAAAAACCTTTACTTATTAAGAATCTGCACTCCTCAGTTGTCCTACCACATTAGATATTTGAATTCAAAACAGAGCTTTTGGAAATTAATTGGGCCCAAAATCATTGTTTGCTTGGTCCTTGGTTGAGGATGAATTCAACTAATGTGTTAAAATGCTCTACCTATGACAAATGCAAAGAAGCAATTAGTAAACTGTTTACTGGCATCTGTTGCATATGACTATTAGATAAAGTACTAATAATGGATACTTTGCAATATAATAAAGTACTCGCAAAAAAACCCCAAAAAACCATGGCTCTCTCATCTTGTCTAGATTTTCTAATAAGTATAAGCCTTCTTCGACAACTGCTTCTATTCCTCAGAGGGTTATTTAGCTGTCATTCTCATTTTGGTTTGATGTTCTAATCAGGTTATTTTAAACTGAAATTGGTGAGTAACCAGATTGGAACTATTCTTTTCTAGTTACAGTTCAGATGTCATGCAAATTTGAATTCCAAATTAATGATCAAGTAGAACATTTTTGCCTTTGTGCACAAAAAACAAATCAAACTGAATGTATGTAGCTATAATAAAATTCAGAATTAAATTTCATATACATTGCTTTCTTTGGATCAGATAACTGAGCTAAACAGAGGTTGCAAAAACTGGGAAATTTTATACTGCAGACAGGAAACTTTCTTGAGCTATTCAAGATTCTAATGGGTGTAGATAAATAATATGTTTGACATAATCATTATACCAAGGTAGCAGGAACTCACACTTAGAAAAAGGGAGTTCGGAAGAGGGAAGGTGAACTGTTTATACATATCTACTTTAAACATAGGATGGGTGTATGGGCAACCTGTATAGGAAGGCAATGTTAGAGGATTGTATGGACAAAGTGAACAGGGAACTGGGTAGATATTTTATAATGGGAGTGAGAGTGTGGCATTGAGAGCCAGTATATACTATATTTTTCCACTTTTGAACCAGCCAGATAGATTGCAAGGTCTCTTAAATGATCTGATAACTTAAAAAGGAAGGATATAAAAGAAAAGGCTTGCATTTGTATAGCACTTTGCACAAGTGCCAGACATCTAACCATTTTACATGAAGTACTTTTTGAAATGTAATCACTGTTGTAATGTAGGAAACACAGTAAGAAGTCTCACAACACCAGGTTAAAGTCCAACAGGTTTATTTGGTAGCACAAGCCACTAGCTTTCGGAGCGCTGCTCCTTCATCAGATAAGTGGGAGTTCTGTTCACAAACAGGGCATATAAAGACACAAACTCAATTTACAAAATAATGATTGGAATGCGAGTCTTTACAGGTAATCAAGTTCACGAGCATTTGGCCTCTGATCTTCAGGTGAGCGTTCTCCAAGGTGGCCTTCACGACACATGACAACGCAGAGTCGCTGAGCAGAGACTGACAGCCAAGTTCGGCACACATGAGGTCGGCCTCAACCGGGATCTTGGGTTCATGTCACACTATCTTTAACCCCCACAACTTGCCTGGGCTTGGAAAATCTCACTAACTGTCCTGGCTGCTCATAATACACATCTCTTTAACCTGTGCTTAACCCTCTCTCCACTCACATTGTCTGTACCTTTAAGACTTGATTACCTGTAAAGACTCGCATTCCAACCATTATCTTGTAAATCGAGTTTGTGTCTTTATATGCCCTGTTTGTGAACAGAGCTCCCACTTACCTGATGAAGGAGCAGCACTCCGAAAGTGAGTGGCTTGTGCTACCAAATAAACCTGTTGGTCTTTAACCTGGTGTTGTGAGACTTCTTACTGTGTTTACCCCAGTCCAACGCCGGCATCTCCACGTAATGTAGGGAACACAGCAACCAATATGCATACAGCACACTTCCACAAACAACAATGTAATAATGACCAGTTCATCTGATTTTGATTGAGGCATAAGCATTGGTAAGGACGCCTAGGATAATACCCTCACTACTTCACTGGGATATCAGCTTTGATTATTGCACTCGAGTGGGACTTGAACGCTGAACCTTGTTACTCAGAGGTACCATCTAAACTACAGATGAAACTTAATAGAAGCTGTTTATTGAACAACCAGAAAAAAATGGTAAAATCAACCTGAGGGAGGCAGAAATTTGGCACAGGTAAGTGCCACACTGCTTTTGTGCTAGCATTTCTAATATTTCTGTTAATGTCATGCTTGGTTTTCAGGAGACAGTACTGATTTTTTCACTGTGCATTTAATGGCCAAAGTCTTCTGTCCTCGTTCATGGAATTTTCCAGTGCCACTGAGAGTGAATGGAGTTTTTGGCTGCAATGCTAAATTTTCCATTTTCACTCAACCGTCTCACCATGGATCAGACCGGAGAATCCTGCCCATAGGATATATAGGATTTCATATTTAAGCGTTTTATATTGAGTACATTTAAGGTTTGAAATTACTCTTGGTTCACGTGCCTCTTACCATGACATAAATAAAATATCGGTGCTCTGCTATGTTGTCTCACAAAATATGGGCACAATAAGAAGTCTCACAACACCAGGTTAAAGTCCAACAGGTTTATTTGGAATCACGAGCTTTCAGGATGCTGCTCCTTCATCAGGTGAGTGGAGAGATAGGTTTCACAAACACGGCATATATAGATAAAGATACAATTGCAAGATAATGGTTGGAATGTGAGTCTTTTCAGTAATCAAGTCTTTACAGGTGCAGATAGTGCAAGTGGAGAGAGGGATAATCACAGGTTAAAGAGGTGCGAATTGTCTCAAGCCAGGACAGTTAGTAGGATTTTGCAAGCCCAGAACAAATGGTGAGGGTCACATGTAGTGTGGCATGAACCTAAGATCCTGGTTGAGGCCATCCTCATGTGTGCGGAACTTGGCTATCAGTTTCTGCTCGGCGATTCTGCGTTATCGTGTGTCTTGAAGGCCGCCTTGGAGAACACTTACCTGAAGATTGGTGGCTGAATGCCTTGACTGTGGAAGTGTTTCCCGACTGGAAGGGAACACTCCTGCTTGGCGATTGTCGTGCGGTGTCCGTTCATCCGTTGTCGTAGCGTCTGCATGGTCTAGCTGATACACCACGCCTCGGACATCCTTTCCTGCAGCGTGTGAGGTAGACAACGTTGGCCGAGTTGCATAAGTATGTACTGTGTACCTGGTGGGTGGTGTTCTCATATGTGATGGTGGTATCTATGTCAATGATCCGGCACGTCTTGCAGAGGTTGCCATGGCAAATATCTCGCCAAGGCCATCCCCACAACCCCACTACTTGCCTTGAAACAATCGGGCAACCTCAAACAGACCATTGTACGCAGAAAACTACCAAACCTTCAGGAGAACAGCGACCACGACACCACATAATCCTGCCACGGCAACCTTGGCAAGATGTGCTGGATCATCGACATGGATACCATTATCACACGTGACACCACCACCAACCAGGTACATGGTACATACTCATGCAACTTGGCCAATGTCGTCTACCTCATACACTGCAGGAAAGGATGTCCCGAGGCATGGTACATCGGCGAGACCATGCTGATGTTACAACAACAGATGAATGGACACCGCGCGACAATCGCCAGGCAGGAGTGTTCCCTTCCAGTCGGGGAACAGAGCAGAGTCAAGGGCATTCAGCCTCTGATCTTTGGGTAAGCGTTCTCCAAGGCAGCCTTCAAGACACAAGACAACGCAGAATTGCCGAGCAGAAACTGATAGCCAAGTTCCGCACGCATGAGGACGGCCTCAACCGGGATCTTGGGTTCATGTCACACTGAATGTAACCCCACCATTTGGCCTGAGCTTGTAAAATCCTACTAACTGTCCTGGCTTGAGACAATTCACACCTCTTTAACCTGTGATTATCCCTCTCTCCACTCGCACTGTCTATACCAGTAAAGACTTGATTACCTGAAAAGACTCGCATTCCAACAATTATCTTGCAATTGTGTCTTTGTCTATATATGCCCTGTTTGTGAAACCTACCTATCCACTCATCTGATGAAGGAACAGCGCTTCGAAAGCTCATGATCCCAAATAAACCTATTGGACTTTAACCTGGTGTTGTGAGACTTCTTATTGTGCCCATCCCAGTCCAACACCAGCATCTCCTCACCACCACAAAATATGGTACTGGTGTAGCCTAAAACAAAATTAAGTTGCCTTTAGGGAAGGTTGTTGAAACCTAAGAATTGCAAACAAAGTAATGAAGAGGGAAAAATACTGATTAATACTGTGGGTGGAAATCTTTCTTTGCATTTATTTTATTTTTATTTCAGATTTTCAATGTTTGCAGCTAATTTTCTTTTCACCACAAAAATAAAGATGAGGTGTAAAGAAATGAAGGACCGTAATTCCACTTACCAGGATTGCAATCTGTAAGAAGAGAACAAATTGACAGAAGAACCTTGGAGATGGTCAGTGCTGGGCTCCAGTTATCCTTCAGGATATCCAGACAGATCACTCCTTGACTGTTGATATTGCAGTGATAGATCCTTGTTCGGAAAGTCACCTGTCAAATTAAGGAAAAAATCAGACTTTTACAGCAGCTGAGATCAGTTTTATGCACTTACAAAAGTCTGGAAACGTATATTTACTTTACATGCTACACAGGATTACAACCAGATTTCAGTGAAATTGTTATGAAGTAAATGAGACCCTGCATCTAGAAGACCCAAGGACTAATAAGAGCAAATTTTCAAGAACACTCCAAAAGGGGTAGTGCTGACTTGGAGTAAATATTAACTCAGAAAGGGTGAAGGCAGCAATATGTTCTGTCTGCAGGTAAGAGGTTGGTTTCCCATCACTGTATGTACCTTCCCCAATTACTTGTTTTTCTGACTGCTGTGGTGCGTGTCCTGTTACCATAATACTGGCTCCTGAGGTAGCATTACAGAGCCACTTCTCGAAAGTAGTTCCACAATATAAACAAATATACTGACATACTTTTGGTACTCGGAGTACTAAACAAAACTTTTACTTTTAGAAAATGCCACTCATGAAAATGGTCATTTCTGCTGGTCCATGGCCCTGCTAAATATAGTTGGCGACACAAAGCTGGGTGGGAAGGTGAGCTGTGAGGAGAATGCAGAGGTCCTTCAGTGTGATTTACACAAATTGAGTGAGTGGGCAAATGATTGGCAGATCAGTATAATTTGGATAAATGAGAGGTTATCCACTTTGGTAGCAAAAACATTAGAAGGAGTAATTTGACAAGGAAGTATTCAATGAATGGTGTTGTAGGGCAATATCGAGGATCGTGTCTTTTATATTGTAATTTATATGTCCATTCATATTTTATTTAATTTCAGTATAATACATGCAGGGCTACATAGAGCAAGCCCAGAGATCTACTCCTCACCAGAGGGAAGGAAAGGGTTAATGCAGACAGCTAGAGGCCTGCTCTGCCAACAGATAATGGTTAACACATGCTATCAACTGACGTGCTCATCAACTGATGAGATCACTCAAATTATCACGACAATGGGAGAACCGGCATTAAGACAGCCAGGCTCCATTTAGGCTAGGGAGGGTACAGTCTTCCATAAAACACGATCATCTAGCAGAGGGGGATAATGATTAACACATCAGTGCAAATCAGTTGGGCAAATACAATGCTTTGACATTATAATCGGGTAAATGGAACTGCCCAAGAAACTGATTAACAAAGTTGTACTGAACTGCAATGCAGTCTGCATAACGAGATTAAAATAACCATTTTGTATCCAACTCGAGGAGTTAATATGCTAATGTAAACCTTTGTGACTTGAAATAGTATATTAACCTGTACCAATCTACCAGGGGCAGAGAGGACTCGCAGGCAACCTGAGATTTCAGACCCGAGTTCAGCTCTCCCTCATGCATGTGAAATAAAACCTTTTCTTTAAGTTCAACACGGTCTCCAAGACTCGACTCATTTTATTTCCCTCCTACAATTGGCGCTGCGGAGCAGGGTACCATACCGGATGACTGGCGACTACGTGGCTCCAAGTGGGGTGAGTACATATATTTTACCACCCATAGTTAGGGGAGCGATTCCACACTAGTCGTTGGCTGGCTGTAAGTTGTGCTCCTAAAAGAACCATATGGAGGAAGAGTCTGACTGTGTGAGCTTGAAGGAAATCGAAGGGTAATACCGGCGCGCCAGGGCATAATATTGATGAGAAAACTTAAGTAAGACGTTTTAGCGAAGCTTGCATTTAAAACTCACGCCAGAGAAAAACGCGGAGAAAGGATTGAAGGGTCTTGTTTACTGTCCGCGAGAGGGTAGAGCCGCAGGGGAAAAAAGCCCGTGAGAGGAGAGAGAGTGCAAAAGTGGCTGAGATGGCCAGGTGTAATAAAACACCCAGATGAATGTGTGGCTGAGGGACTGGGGCAGGGATTCAGGTTCCTGGACCATTGGGACCTCTTTAGGGGCAGGTGTGACCTGTACACAAAAACCGGGTGGCACTTGAATCCCAGGGGGACCAATATCCTGACGGGAAGGTTGGGTAAGGCTACTGGGGAGAGTTTAAACTAGATAGGTTGGGGGGAGGGGATCGAGACGAGGTGACTGGGAGCGAGGAAGTTAGCTCGCAAACAGAGAAGGGTTATAGACAGTGCAAGAGGGAGAATGGACGGGGGATAGAGAAGGGGAGAGCTCAGACCAAAGGATTGAGATGTGTTTACTTTAATGCCAGGAGTATAGTGAATAAAGGGGATGAGCTCAGAGCGTGGATCGATGCCTGGAAGTGTGGTTGGTGGCCATTACGGAGACTTGGATATCTCAGGGACAGGACTGGATACTCCAGGTGCCGGGATTCAGATGTTTCAGGAAGGACAGGGAGGGAGGCAAGAGAGGGGGTGGAGTGGCACTGCTGATCAGGGATAGTGTCACAGCTGTAGAGAAGGTGTATGCTGTGGAGGGATTGTCTACAGAGTCTCTGTGGGTGGAAGTTCGGAGTGGGAAGGGGTCGATCACTTTGCAGGGAGTTTTCTATAGGCCGCCCAATAGTAACGGAGGTGGAGGAGCAGATAGGAAAACAGATCCTGGAGAGTTGCAATAATAGCAGAGTTGTTGTGATGGGAGACTTTAATTTTCCAAACATAGATTGGAATATCCCTAGGGTAAGGAGTTTGGATGGGGAGGAGTTTGTTAGGTGTGTTCAGGAGGGTTTCCTGACACAGCATGTGGACAAGCCTACAAGAGGAGAGGCTGTACTTGATCAGATACTGACCAATGAACCTGGACAGGTGTCAGATCTCTCAGTGGGAGAGCATCTTGGGGACAGCGATCATAACTCTATCTCCTTTATGCTTGCATTGGAAAAAGAGAGGATCAGGCAAGCTAGGAAAGCGCTTATATGGAGTGAGGGGAAATATGAAGACATAAGGCAGCAAATTAGAGGAGTAAATTGGAAGGAGGTATTCTCGGGGAAATGTACTGAAGAGAGGTGGCAGTTTTTCAAGGAATGTCTGTCTAGAGTTCTACAGGACAACGTTCCAAGCAGAAAGGGAGGAGTTGGTAGGTTAAAGGAACCGTGGTGCACGAAAGCTGTGCGGGACCTAATCGAGAAGAAAAGGAAAGCGTACAAAAGGTTCAGAGAGCTTGGTGAAGATAGGGATCTAGATGAGTATACAGCTTGTAGGAAGGGACTAAAGAAGGAAATTAGGAGAGCCAGAAGGGGTCACGAGAAGGCCTTGGCAGGTAGGATTAAGGAAAACCCTAAGGCGTTCTATAAATATGTGAAGAGTAAAAGGATGAGATGTGAAGGAATAGGGCCTATAAAAGGTGAAGGCGGGAAAATCTGTACGGAACCAGTAGAAATGGCAGAGGCGCTTAATGAGTATTTTGCCTCGCTTTTCACAGAGGAGAAGGACCTGGGTGGATGTACTGCGGGCTTGCGGTGGACTGAAAAGATTGAGTATGTGGACTTTAACAAAGAGGTTGTGCTGGAATCTTTGAATGGCATCAAGATAGATAAGTCGCCAGGTCCGGATGGGATGTACCCCAGGTTTCTGTGGGAGACGAGGGAAGAGATTGCAGAGCCTCTGGCGATGATCTTTGCGTCGTCGATGGAGACGGGAGAGGTGCTGGAGGATTGCGGATGTGGTTCCTATTTTCAAGAAGGGGAATAGGGATAGCCCAGGAAATTACCGACCGGTGAGTCTAACCTCAGTGGTTGGTAAGCTGATGGAGAAGATCCTGAGGGACAAGATTTATGAGCATTTAGAGAGGTTTAGTATGCTCAAGAATACTCAGCATGGCTTTGTCAAAGGCAGATTGTGCCTTACCAGCCTGGTGGAGTTCTTCGAAAATGTGACTAAACACATTGACGAAGGGAAAGCGGTAGATGTGGCTTATATGGATTTTAGCAAGGCGTTCGATAAGGTCCCCCATGCAAGGCTTCTAGAAAAAGTGAGAGGGCATGGGATCCAAGGGGCTGCTGCCCTGTGGATCCAGAACTGGCTTGCCCAACGGAGGCAGAGAGTGGGTATAGATGGGTCTTTTTCTAAATGGAGGTCGGTCACCAGTGGTGTGCCCCAGGGATCTGTTCTGGGACCCTTGCTGTTTGTCATTTTCATAAATGGCCTGGATGAGGAAGTGGAGGGATGGATTGGTAAGTTTGCCGACAACACGAAGGTTGGTGGGGTTGTGGATAGTCTGGAGGGATGTCAGAAGTTGCAGAGGGACATAGATAGGATGCAAGACTGGGCGGAGAAGTGGCAGATGGACTTCAACCCAGATAAATGCGTAGTGGTCCATTTTGGCAGGTCAAATGGGATGAAGGAGTACAATATAAAGGGAAAGACTCTTAGTACTGTAGAGGATCAGAAGGACCTTGGGGTCCGGGTCCATAGGACTCTAAAATCGGCCCGCAGGTGAAGGAGGTGGTTAAGAAGGTGTATGGTGTGCTGGCCTTTATCAATTGAGGGATTGAGTTTCGGAGTCTGGGGATAATGATGCAGCTATACAAGACCCTCGTCAGACCCCACTTGGAGTACTGTGCTCAGTTCTGGTCGCCTCATTACAGGAAGGATGTGGAAAAGATTGAAAGGGTGCAGAGGCGATTTACAAGGATGTTGCCTGGATTGAGTGGCATGCCTTATGAGGATCGGCTGAGGGAGCTCGGTCTTTTCTCCTTGGAGAGACGTAGGATGAGAGGAGACCTAATAGAGGTATATAAGATGTTGAGAGGCATAGATCTGGTGGACTCTCAGAGGCTTTTTCCCAGAGTGGAAATGGCTGCTACGAGAGGACACAGGTTTAAGGTGCTGGGGGGTAGGTACAGGGGAAATGTTAGGGGGAAGTTTTTCACACAGAGGGTGGTGGGCGAGTGGAATCGGCTGCCGTCAGTGGTGGTGGAGGCAAACTCAATAGGGTCTTTTAAGAGACTCTTGGATGAGTACATGGGACTTAATAGGATGGAGGGTTATAGGTAGGCCTAAAAGGTAGGGAGATATGTTTGGCACAACTTGTGGGGCCAAAGGGCCTGTTTTGTGCTGTAGTTTTTCTATGTTTCTATGTTTCTAAAACAGGTGCCGGTACAGGGGATTTACAATGAGGACCCGAGGGGTCTATCATACAAACTGTAGTTGTCATAATATAAAATTGATTAAGAAAAGGAGGAGAAAAAGATTTAATTTGGATGCATCTGTGGCCGAGTAGAAGGCCTGGGTGGAGGGGACAAACTAAAAACAAGTATGGGAAAGGGGTAGTAGTCACAATAGCTTAAAAAAAATCAAGGGGCAAAAAAACAACACAAAGCGAGAATTGCAGTTGTAAGACACGCACCGGAGGAGGAGAGGAAAAGACAGCAGATGATTTGTAAGGACAGTAATCACCAACAAAACCAAGACAGGAATCAAACTGGACTAAAGATAATGAGCCCCATTTGTTTGGAGAGAGCACTGCATTCCGATTATTTGCCGGTAGCTGCAAAAAACTCCCATTGATTTTTAGAAATTCTCATTCAGAAGCACCAGCAGGATTTTGTGCCATGTTTTTAAGTTGAGACACAAGATTGCCTGATATATTTCAATTGTTCTATAAGGCTTAATATATAATTTAAACATGCTGGAAGGTTAGGAGATGAATTGGCCAAATTCAGCTGAATTATTTTGAATCACACTTTCTTTATATAAAACAACACCTACAAAAGCATTGTTTTAGAATAGCCCAGCTTTGCCTTTTTCATAGCTTGTGAAGTTTAAACTTGTCGAAAGCATTATGAAATTGTCACGTTAATCAAATGTTTGAGATTTAAAAAAAACTACACTGTGCCCTTAATTAATTGTTTGACCCACATATCCCAGTATCACATGAAGTTTCTTTAACTTCTAGGAAGCCAAGAATGCAATCTTAAACAAGAATACATGACCAAGCTCGTCTTGCATTAGGGCAGATAGATTCTATATTTTCCCTGCTGTGCTAATTTACCAGAATAACATGTAGACCAACCTTGTGAGATTTGATCCATTTAATGGGATAGAAAGCTTCAATGTGGTGGCAATGTGCACAGCAGAGGAACATTTGCTCTTCCCTCTCACCTGTGATACATTTTGTTTGCTACAGTATGAATGTCCTAGATAAATTATACTCTATAAGTCTTTGATAGAACTTTATGCCGATTGTTTGAATATGTACATTCCTCTGGTACATTAATAGTCCAATGTTTGAGGTATTAGATTTTTATTAAATCCTGGATATTTATTTTTCCTTCACACAGCACTTGTGCCTCTGTTGTTCCGCTAACAATGAAGGTAAATTCAGCTCCTCATTCTCAAAGAGAGTGGTATTAAGAGAGGGCAGGATCAGAGAGAAGGCTAGGGGATCGACCCCAACCACAGGGGCTGTGGGAACAACAATAGGCAGACTTTTCTGGACTGCTCCCATCGTCACAGAACAAGACATATTACTTGGTGCTGATAGATAAATTCACCCAGTGGGTGGAAGCATTCCCTGCAGGGACTGCTCAGCCGGAACAGTGGCTAGGACACTAGGAGAGGAAGTAGTCCCACGGTGGGGTGTCCCACGGTGGGGTGTCCCACTTTAGTTAGACTCAGACCAAGGCACCCATTTTACAGGGAGAGTAATGAAGCAGGCTTGTGCCCTGCTGGGAATCAAGCAGCGATTCCATGACCCATACCACCCGCAAATTCAGGGATGATAGAAAGGACGAACAAGACTCTTACAAACAGTCTGACAAAGGCCTTAGTGGAGACAGGTCAGGGTTGGGTAAAAGTCTTGCCCGCTATACTAATGAAAACATGAGCAACCCTGGCTAGAGGGACGGGACTGACGCCCTTTGAACTAATGACTAGGAGGGCCATGGCACTTCCCGAGGATGGAGTGACTGGGAGCACAGAGGTCTGTGATGCAAGGGAGAGGGTGTTCAATTTTGTCCGTCACCTGGCTGTACAGCTGCACAGTTTAAAAGGGGAGGTGGCAAATACATGGAGAATCAGGGACCGGGAAAGAGAGAAGGAAAGTATCCGAATCCAGAACCCCAAAGTGGGGAATAAGGTAATGATCAAAGTTCTTCCTGAACGAGCAGGTTTGCAACCCCGATGGGTAGGACCCCACGAGTTCATTGTTTCAGGGGACACATGCGCCTTGGTAGATTTGAAAGGTTTGCTGAGGTGGAAACACTATATGCAATTAAAACTGCATAAGTAACCTAAAGAGACCTAACCTTCCCCCGACTGGTGGGGATAATGTTATCCTTTTTCCCCAGATTCATATTTGTGAGTCACCGACAGTCTATGTGGAGGGAGACCTGCCTGCTTCCGGGACAATACGTCCAGCTCCCCACAAGGTGGGAGAGACAGGGAGGAACAAGTGAATGGATTAAGAAACTGGACACCTGCATTTTGAACCGAGTGACCCTTGCGAGCCACTGGACGCAAGTGATCACGCCAGTATAGGGAAAAACCATGCTAAAACGCACTGTATACATGCCCCTCAAGAGACCCGGAATGCTGATTAGGATCAAAGACCCAGGCTGCGGATGGGCTGACACGGACTGGGGATCGGACGCTGTGAGACACTCCACAGGATGGCACTTTCTGCGTGAACTGCGAAGGGGATACTGGTTCCCCACACCTTCTGAAATGGGACTAAAAACAAAAACAGACTCCGAGGGACACTTGGTTATTAAGGGGATATATGATGCACACACAGGGTTGGGTATGTGGGCTTATACATGTAACATTACGGGACCAGGATATTTGGTCTATATTTAAATTTAACGGCAGGATGGGCAAATCTCCGTCCCTTTGTATGGGAACCCGGCCTTGCGGGTCAGTACTGTCAGGAATACTGTACCCATGTAACAGATGGACTCAGATGTAGGGAGATTAGACGTTGTAACCTGAGTACTTGTGGATATCAAAAGCCTACCCAATGCCCTGAATTGGTTGACCTCCCCTCGGACAGACTAGTTAGGATGGGGAAACCTAAAATCCTACTACACAATGTCATGATGATATCGTTAGGAATAACGGAATGCTTCTCCGGGTTGTTGGAAGTTTTACATTCCAAGTGCCACGATCACCCCAGTGCCATTAAATGAGCAAAAATTAGACTACAGGAGACCATAGACGACTATAATTATTGGATAACCCCGGAATCTAGGGTACGGAGGCGTAGTAAAAAGTACACTTTAGAAGACACTGGAGGGTTATTTGGCAGCGCAAACTCAGTCATGAATTCAGTGTAGCTAGCTGAGACAAACAGTTACGCCTCCTGGGTAGCCGCGGAAGTCGGAAAAGGGCTACAATATGAGGCATATGGGACCTAGTATGCACTGACTGCCATAGATCTACAAGGAGAGGGGCACCTGGAGGCCTTGGACAAGGTATATGCGGGTATAATTAACACCACACAAGCAAAGGGGAGAGCCTGTAATACTCTTGCTGGAGATTAGATTGATAGTATCCAGGCTGACATTGAGGACTTGAGATTCGGGATATCCCGTGGCACCTATTCACCTCCCTATACGAAATAAACCTTCTTAACATATTCAGGGACAGGCACGAACTGGTGGTCACAAGACCAGTTGAGGGAGGGATAAAACTTATTACAACAGTCCCACAGGAGAACCCACCCAAAGGAAACTTTAGGGACAGTTATTGGTTTGAGTCACAGAGAACAGTGCAGGAGGACTGGGTCTACAGGACTGGATCCAGGGGATATATAGCCCACCAAAGTGACCTGGCATACCTGAGCACAGTAAGAAGTCTCACAACACCAGGTTAAAGTCCAACAGGTTTATTTGGTAGCAAATACCATAAGCTTTCGGAGCAATGCTCCTTCGTCAGATGGAGTGGATATCTGTTCTCAAACAGGGCACAGACACAGAAATCAAATTACAGAATACTGATTAGAATGCAAATCTCGACAGCCAGCCAGGTCTTAAATGTACAGACAATGTGGGTGGAGGGAGCATTCAACACAGGTTAAAGAGATGTGTATTGTCTCCAGACAGTACAGCTTGTGAAATTGTGCAAGTCCAGGAGGCAAGCTGTGGGGGTTACTGATAATGTGACATAAATCCAACATCCCGGTTTAGACCGTCCTCATGTGTGCGGAACTTGGCTATCAGTTTCTGCTCAGTGACTCTGCGCTGTCGTGTGTCGTGAAGGCCGCCTTGGAGAACGCTTACCTGATCACACATCATGAATACCTGAGCACTGCAGAGTACTGTTTGGAGCCAGCACATAAAGTGTTCAAGCTGTTCCTGTAGTGTGGTGGTTATCACGTCCGCCTAACACGCGAAAGGTCCCCGATTCGAAACCAAGCAGAAACTCTGCGCTGTCGTGTGTCGTGAAGGCCGCCTTGGAGAACGCTTACCTGATCACACATCATGAATACCTGAGCACTGCAGAGTACTGTTTGGAGCCAGCACATTACATAGTGTGTGCCTGTCGGACCCTTGAACTCATATCGAATAACAGCAAGGTAATAGTCGATGTTCTGCCATTAAAAGAAGCTTTCAAAACCATACAGGTCGGCCCGACGCAGTGGTGTTTCATCACACCAGATACGGAGATAATCACGGGGGGCCTTCTGTGTGATAGCAGCCACAGCTTCTGTCTGCAAGTAACAGACTCTTCAACAGTGGAGGAATTTCACCTCCCCGGATGAACGTCAGGCTACCTATTTGTGGTCTGGTGGAATGACTCACTGTACATTGACAAAACACCGGGCAGAATAATCCAACAGGCCATGCACCAAGCAACAGAGCTCGCTGTTGCTTGGTGCATGGAGTATGTCAGGCAATCAACAGATCAGATAAGCATGGGAAGGATCCAGGTGAACTTAGCTATCCAGACCACCACACGTGTGGGAGCCTCAGAGACACAACATTGGTGGGACATATTCGTTCCAGGGTCAGCAGGCAACCGATTAACAGATGGGTGGGAGATAATTAGAATAGGGATGACTGTCGGTACGGGAATAATGCTGGTGTGGACCACGGTTATGTGCTGTCTTCAACGGAAAATGGGTAAAATTCAGACCTATCCCACTAGTAGCCCTTAGTATTCGGGAAGGGGAGAAGCTAGTGGCTGTTACTCACAGCAGGGTGGTTTAGGACACTTTCCATGATCTGGAGGGTTGGCCACCCGAAGGATCCGGTACCGTGTTCTCAAAAATGACCAAGGCAGGAGAGCTTCCATGAAGACGGGCAACGATATCCACAAGGTATAGTTCAGAATACAGAAGGGTACACGGACACCAATAGATGTCTGTTCGTGGCTTTCTTGGGTATGACCAAGAGCCACAGGGGGGATTATTTTCGGGCAATATCGGGGATCGTGTCTTTTATATTTTAATTTATATGTCCATTCATATTTTATTTAATTTCAGTACAATACATGTAGGGCTACATTGAGCAAGTTCAGAGAGCCAGATCTCGTCAGAGGGAAGGAAAGGGTTAATGCAGACAGCTAGAGGCCTGTTCTGCCAACAGATAATGATTAATGCATGCTCTCAACTTCTGATGTGCAGGAGATCGCTCGAATTATCACGACAATGGGAGAACCGGCATTAAGACAGCCAGGCTCCGTATAGTCTAAGGAGGGTATAGTCTTCCATAAAACACAATCATCTAGCAGACGGGATAATGATTAACACATCAGTGCAAATCGTTTGGGCAAATACAACGCTTTGACATTATAATCAGGTAAAGGGAACTGCCCAAGAAACTGATTAACAAAGTTGTACTGATGCCCGATGGGCAGTGCCAAGGTGCCCCCTGGACATGGGCACTTTACCCCTTGGGCAGTGCCGGGGCCACAGGCTGGCACCCCCTCCCCACCGCCAGATCCCCTGGGGGGCCCTGATTGGCCCCCCTTCATTCTGGTGGGGTTTCCCGCTAGTTCCCCGAATGTGGGGAGCTAGTCTGAATGAAGTACTCCTGGCGGGGTGGGAGATTCAATCGGGACCGTTAAGTTCCTGATAATTACATATTTAAAACATATTAAAAACAGATTCAAATTACTTACCTGCCCTTCTGCCGGTTTCCAGCGTGGTCTGGCCTGTGACTGTTCACCGGCTCTGGGAGAGACGCATGCACTCCTGGCGCATGCGCAAGTCCTGGAACAAGGCCAGCGATGCTCATCTCCCACCCCAACCCGCCAGAAAAGTTGCTGGTTGCGATGGGAGAAAAGAGCATGGCATTGTGTGTCACTAAACATGGACAAAAAGAAGCCGAACTCAAGAGGTCAGGTGAGAGTGACTACCCCTGACATCAAGGTAGCATTTGACTGAGTATGGCATCGAGGTGCCCTAGCAAAACTGGAATCAATGACAATCGGGCAGATGCTTCTCCACTGGCTGGAGTCATACCCAGAACAAAGGAAGATGCGGTTGTTGGCCAATCATTGTTCTAAGACATCACTGCAGGAGTTCCTCAGGGCAGTGTCCTAGGGCCAACATCTTCAGCTGCTTCATCAATGATTGTCCTTCCAACATAAGAACTGGGGATGTTGGCTGATAATTGCACAATGTTCAGCATCTTTTGCGACTCATCAGATACTGAAGCAATCCATGCCTAAATGCAATAAATCCTGAATCCAGGCTGATCCAGGCTTGAGCAGAGAAGTGGCAAGTAACATTCGTGCCACACAAGTGCCAAGCAATGACTATCTCCAGGACATATGGACATACGTATTAGGAGCAGGTGCAGGCCACTTGGCCCCTCGAGTCTGCTCCGCCATTCAATAAGGCCCTGGCAGATCTGACTGTAACCTCAATCCTACATTCCTGCCTATCCCTGATAACCTTCACCTCCTTGATAACCAAGAATCTGTCCAGCTCTGCCTTAAAAATTGTTGAAGATTTTTCTTCCACTACTTGTTGAGGATGAGGTTGAGAGACTGACAACCCTCAGAAAAAAAATTCTCCTCCTCTACATCTTAAATCAGTGATCCCTTATTTTAAACTGTAACCCCTGGTTCTGACATTCATAGACATCGCAGACCCCCCATTATCAACATCCTGGGGATTACCACTGATCAAAAATTGATTTGAATTTCCATAGAATTCTCTTTTCTTTATATTTGTTGATAAGATGTGAACGTTGCTATTATGACCAAAGTGAATAACTACAATATACGACAATTGCCATCTGCTCACCCACTCCTGTTCACTCACTCCTTTTGCAGCCTCTCTGTGACTTCCCACCTAGCTTGATAACATCAGCCAAACTTTGATACATTACTCTCTCTTTCTTCGTCTGAGTCATTAATAATAATTAATAATAGATTGTAAACAGCTGAGGCCCCAGAACTGATCCTTGCGACATTCCACTATTCAATGCCTGCTAACCTGCAAAAGCCCCATTTATGCCCAGTCTCTACTTTCTATTGATTAATCAATATTCTACCCATGCTAAAATACTACCCCCAACTCATGAGTCCTAACGTTGCCTATTAAACTTTTGCCTGGCACCTTACCAAATGCCTTTTTGAAAATCAGTGATACTGGATGCAATTCTCCAAAAAAATGACTAAGGGAGCGGAGTGGGGGAGATTCACCGGCCCCATTTACCGATGGCAAGAATCCTGATTGATTACCCACTGAATTGGACGTGAGGGCTATCGGGATTCACCTGCCCGGTCTCACCAGGCCCGATTGGGTTCCAGCCCAGAGCAGGCAGCAACCCAATTAATATGCATGCACACTAATCGTAATACAATTAGTGGGTTTGACAGACCATTCACCAACCCACGCCGTTTATCTGGCCCCCAGTGAGAACTGCATTGGGTAGGTTTTGGTGTTCGTTATCACCAACATGGACTTAGCATGCTGGAGCCCAAAGATTCAGGGGATCACCACCTGCCTTTCAGTAAAGGGGGGCATCCTCCACCCCACACTCAGATAAAGGGTCATGCACACCACACAGGTAGGCGGATGACCCTGAGCTCCCCTTCAGGCCCCCTCCCCCCTTAGCTGAAAACGAAGATCAGTTTTAGTCATTTTGAATCTTTTTTTGTGTCACACTTGGGGGGGGTCTTCACAGTATATTGATTGGGAACTACTGGTCTGGCTCACATGGTCAAGTGTCTGGAGTACAATCTGAACCTACAGCCTTCTGAGTCAGAGTGAAGAGTGATACCAAGAAGTTCTGATGACAAAGAGAAAATGAAATTCGTAAGCACTGTATCCACTCAGACCCCATTGCCCCCAGACACCCCACTCAGACCCTCCCACTCAGACCCACACAGCCCCCTCCCCCCTCAGACCTCCACTCAGGCCCCCTTTCAGGCCACCCATCTTGGCAGTGACAATTATGCACTGTCCTCTGGCATTCTGGCACTGACACCTAGGCCTGGTGCTCAAGGGGAGTAAGGAGGTAGGTAGGTTATGGCCATTGCCCCTCTGCTACTGCCAGGCTGCAGATGAAGGGCCCCTCAAGGATCCTGGGGGTTGGGTGGGCTTTGACAAGGGGCAAGCGATTGACCTTGCCACTCTCCCCTGGGATGGGGGTCTTGTGACTGGACAGCCCCTTCTAGCCCCAGCAGACCTGAAGATCATCCCTGGCATGGTGATTTCATGATGTGGAGATGCCGGCGTTGGACTGGGGTAAACACAGTAAGAAGTCTCACAACACCAGGTTAAAGTCCAACAGGTTTATTTGGTAGCAAAAGCCACAAAAGCTAGTGGCTTTTGCTACCAAATAAACCTGTTGGACTTTCACCTGGTGTTGTGAGACTTCTTATGGTGATTTCAGGCAGCCCTTTTCATTCTTGTCTTGTTAGCTGTGGAAAATGTGAAGTGGCCTGGTCACTTTAATCTCCATTCCCCCTGGGCACCTCGCAGTCTTTGATATCACTGCAACACTCCATTCTGCAGCAGAGATTCCATTCTCCACAGCTGTGCACTCAGCTCCAATATATTCACAAAGCTTTGATCTGCAGTCTCTGAGCCTTCCTAGCAAGCTGAAACCTTTGTTTGATCTCTGTCAATTTCAAATAGCAGTGCTTTAAAAGAGCAGTCCATTAACAGCTAAATGGATGTAAACTCAGGCTCCCATCAGCTGTGTTTATTTAAAACCCCTTCTCACTTGAATGCATCTCAAGTACCTCCATTGTCCCATCCAAAGTGTCATCTCCGGCAGAAAATGTGGTGTAATTCCTGCTGGGATGGTTTGCGTAATCGCAATCCCCCCCCCATTTAGTCAATTTTTTGGAATGGAGTTGTGATTTGCGCAGGTAGTAAGAAAGGTATGACCTAAAGAAGCTGACAAGGCCAGCTCCTAAGAGATAAGACACCCTGATCTCAGATTAACTTCTAAGCCCCTCCCCGTACCTCATCGCTGGCATCAAAGGTCCTCACCCCCCCCACTCCCCCATGTGTGTGAAACTTTGCTATGGGCTTGGCTATAGGCCCTGCCCCCTCAGATGCCGCCCTTCAGGCCCTATTCCTTTAGGCCCCATGCCTGGGCAGTGCCAACCTGGCCCCTTGGCAGTGCCAGGGTGCACTGACAGACCACTGTCTAGCCCCATGTACGTGACTACCCGGAGGCTACCAAGTCCTCCTAGCTCCCAGTGTGGCCACTACGTCTGCTGTCTTTTTCAGGAGATCAGTAGGGATTCCCGTTGACTTCGTGTCACACTGGCAGGTGGAAGAATTTAAGGCGGCTAGAGAATTTGGTTTAAAGCTGATTTTGAATATTTAAATGAAATTTTACGTATGCAAATCTGGTTCATACCCTTGCTGGCCAGGGCGGGGAGAATCTCAAAATAGATCTCCTCATCACAAATCCCATTATGGCCTCTCTCATGAGAGTATCCAGCCATGACAGGATTTGTGACTGTACAAGTGGGGCTGGAGAATTGCCCCTACTATGTCTACTAGTTACATGATCAAAAAACTCCAATTAATTTGTCAAACAAGATTTTCATTTAGTAACACTATGCTGACTTGTTTGAATCATACTATATTTTTCTAAAGATCCCAATTTTCCGAACAGCTGATATTCAGTTAACTGGCCTGCAGTTCACTGTTTTCTCTTTCTCTCCTTTCTTGAAAAGTGGTATAACATTTGCCAACTTTCAACTTAAGGAATTTTTGAAAATCACAATGAACTCCCCCACCCCACCCAGCAATTTATTAGGCCCTGCCTCCACCCCCAACCTCCCCCGCCCCCCCAACTCCCCCCCCTCCCGCCACACCAATTTTTGAACGAATTCGCGCTGAAAAACTTAGCCTGGGATATGCAGAAGCCCGGGCACCCAGCGTAAATTCCACGAAACGGCCTCCACTGATGACTCCTGGCCTACTGTGCTACTCGAGCAGCACAGTGGGCTGGGAGAATCCTGACCAATATTTGATTAAGAAGTTACTTATGATTGTGCATTAAAACTTTCTCTTTGGAGTAATTTACAAAATGCAATTAAAATATACAAAATATTAAATCTGTAATTAAAATGTATACACTTGTCATTTATTATAGAACTTTACAACATAAAACAAGACCATTGCACTGGTGTTAGCTATCTGAAAGAGCCATCTACAGAGTCCCATGCCTTCTGCCAAACCAATAAAAGTTTTTTTTTCCCCAAATAATTATCTACTTTCATTTTGAAAGATTATAGATTTTGCTTTCACAAATGTTTCTGGTAGGGCATTCCAAGTTCGAAGTATCTCTGCATTAAAATAATATTTTCATAAACTCTCTCCATTCTTTTGTTGTTGATCTTAGATTTATGGTCTCTAATTACCAAGTGACCAGCGGAAATAGCTTCTCCCTAGTTATCTACTAAAACTTCAGAACTCTGAGTACCTCTGACTAATCTCCTCTTGATTTTCTAATGAAAAAAGCCCCAGGATCCTTCGTCTCCTACCAAGCTGAAAACTACTCATTCTTGTTACTGTTTTGGTTCATTGCTTCAGTAGAGCATCTATTCTTCCTGGATAAGTTAATCAAATTTGAACACAAATGCCTGGGACCTGATGAAGTATATTCCAGGACACTGTGGGGGCTAGGGAGGAAATTGCAGGTCCCCTAGCAGAGACATTTGAATCATGATAGTCACAGGTGAGGTGCCTGAAGATCGGAGGGTGACAAATGTTCTGCCTTTGTTTAAAAAGGGCTGCAGGGAAAAGCCTGGGAACTACAGGCCGGTGAGCCTCACATCTGTAGTGGGTAAGTTGTGAGAAGGTATTTTGAGAGATAGGATCTACAGGCATTTAGAGGCACAAGGACTGATTAGAGACAGTCAGCATGGCTTTGTGAGTGGAAAATCATGTTCATAAAGTTGATTGAGTTTTTTTGAAGGGATAACCAAGAAGGTAGATGAAGGTAGTGTAGTTGATGTTGTCTACATGGACTTTCACAAGGCCTTTGACAAGGTACCACATGGTAGGTTGTTGCCTAAGGTTAAATCTCACGGGATCCAGGGTGAGGTAGCCAAATGGATACAAAATTAGCTTGATGACAGAAGACAGAGGGTGGTTGTCGAGGGTTGTTTTTCAAACTAGAGGCCTGTGACCAGCAGTGTGCCTCAGGGATCAGTGCTGGGTCCACTGTTATTTGTCATTTATATTAATGATTTGGATAAGAATTTAGTAAGCATGGCTAGTAAGTTTGCAGCCGACACCAAGATTGGTGGCATAGTGTACAGTGAAGAAGGTTATCTAGGATTGCAACAGGATCTTGATCAATTGGGACAGTGGGCTGATGAATGGCAGATGGAGTTTAATTTAAATAAGTGCGAGGTGATGCATTTTGGTCAATCGAATCAGGGCAGGACTTACTCAGTTAATGGTAGGGCATTGGACAGCGTTATAGAGCAAAGAGATCTAGGGGTACAGTTCATAGCTCCTTGAAAGTGGAGTCACAGGTGGACAGAGTGGTGAAGAAGACATTCGGCATGCTTGGTTTCATTAGTCAGAACATTGAATACAGGAGTTGGGATGTCTTGTTAAAGTTGTACAAGACATTGGTAAGGCCACATTTGGAATACTGTGTACAGTTCTGGTCACCCTATTATAGAAAGGATATTAAACTAGAAACAGTGCAGAAAAGATTTACTAAGATGCTACTAGGACTTGATTGTTTTAAGTTATAAGGAGAGGCTGGATAGACTGGGACTTTAGGAGGCTTAGGGGTGATCTTATAGAGGTCTATAAAATAATGAGGGGCATAGATCAGCTAGATAGTCAATATCTTTTCCCAAAGATAGGGGAGTCTAAAACTAGAGGGCATAGGTTTAAGGTGAGAGGGGAGAGATACAAAAGGGTCCAGAGGGGCAATTTTTTCACACAGAGGGTGGTGAGTATCTGGAACAAGCTGCCAGAGGTAGTAGTAGAGGTGGGCACTATTTTGTCTTTTAAAAAGCGTTTAAACAGTTACATGGGTAAGATGGATATAGAAGGGTATGGCCAAACTTGGGCAGTTGGGACTAGCTTAGGGGTTAAAAATGGGGTGGCGTGGACAAGTTGGGCCAAAGGGCCTGTTTCCATACTGTTAACGTCTATAATTCTATGACTCTATGACAATATTCTAATTTCGATCTAACCTCACTTTTGGCATTACTTGTGGCTGTAGCCTATGCCCCAATTTTTTTAATTTGTTCATGGGATGAGGGCTAGGCCAGCAGTTAGTGCCCATCCTTAACTGCCCTTGAGAAGGTGTTGATGAGCTGCTTTCTTGTACCATTGCAGTCCATAAATTGTAGGAACACACATTGTGCTGTGAGGAAAGGACTTTCATGATTTTGACCCAACGACAGTGGACGAATGGCAATATCTTTCTAAGTCAGGATGTTGTGTGGCTTGGAGGGCAACTCAAATGTGGTGTGCTCATGCATCTGCTGTCCTTGTCCCTCTCGGTGATAGAGATTGTGGTTTGGAAGGTGCTGTTGAAGGAGCCTTGGTGAGCTGTTGCACCGTATCTTGTAAATGGCACACACTGCTGCCACTGTGCATCGGTGGCGGAGGGAGTGTGTTTAAGGTGGTGGATGAGTTGCCTATCAAGTGGGTTGCCTTGTCCTGGATGGTTTTGAGCTTCTTGCATGTTGTTTAAGGTGCACACATCCAGACAAGTGAAGAGTATTTCATCATACTTTTAACTTGTGCCTTATATATGGTGGACAGGTTGTGGGGAGTTAGGAGGTGAATTACTTTTTTCAGAGTTCCCAGCCTCTGACCTGCCCTTGTAGTCACAGTATTTACATGGTTGGTCCTGTTCAGTTTCTGATCAATGGTAACCCCAGGATGTTGATAATAGGGGATTCAGCGATGGTAGTGCCACTGAATGCCAAAGGGTGATGGGTTAGATTCTCTCTTGTTGGAGATGGTCATTGCCTGGCGCTTGTGTGGCATAACTGTTCTTGCTACTTCTCAGCCCAAGTTGGAATATTGTACAGGACTTGCTGCATCTGAGCATGAACCTTGGACTTCATATGCTGCATTTTTACAGACTGATCAAGTTTTAAATATTTTTACATTGGAACGTTGATGTCTGCATTTTGTCCTATGACAAGTCCCACTCACCTGTTACCCCCATGTTCTTGTTGAGCCACATAGACTGATCCTCCAATAACTCAAACTTAACAAAGAATAAAGAACAATACAGCACAGGAACAGGCCCTTCGGCCCTCCAAGCCCGTGCCGCTCCCTGGTCCAAACTAGACCATTCTTTTATATATATCCCTCCATTCCCACTCCGTTCATGTGGCTATCTAGATAAGTCTTAAATGTTCCCAGTGTGTCCGCCTCCACCACCTTGCTCGGCAGCGCATTCCAGGCCCCCACCACCCTCTGTGTAAAATACGTCCTTCTGATATCCGTGTTAAACCTCCCCCCCCCCCCCCCTCACCTTGAACCTATGGCCCCTCGTGAACGTAACCACTGACCTGGGAAAAAGCTTCCCACCGTTCACCCTATCTATGCCTTTCATAATTTTATACACCTCTATTAGGTCACCCCTCATCCTCCGTCTTTCCAGTGAGAACAACCCCAGTTTACCCAATCTCTCCTCATAACTAAGCCCCTCCATACCAGGCAACATCCTGGTAAATCTCCTCTGCACTCTCTCTAAAGCCTCCACGTCCTTCTGGTAGTGTGGCGACCAGAACTTGGCGCAGTTTTCCAAATGCGGCCGAACCAACGTTCTATACAACTGCAACATCAGACCCCAACTTTTATACTCTATGCCCTGTCTTATAAAGGCAAGCATGCCATATGCCTTATTCACTACCTTCTCCACCTGTGACGTCACCTTCAAGGATCTGTGGACTTGCACACCCAGGTCCCTCTGCGTATCTACACCCTTTATGGTTCTGCCATTTATTGTATAGCTCCCCCCTACGTTAGTTCTCCAAAATGTATTACTTGGCATTTATCTGGATTGAATTCCACCTGCCATTTCTTTGCCCAAATTTCCAGCCTATCCATATCCTTCTGTAGCCTCTGACAATGTTCCTCACTATCTGCAAGTCCAGCCATTTTCGTGTCGTCCGCAAACTTACTGACCACCCCAGTTACACCTTCTTCCAGATTGTTTATATAAATCACAAACAGCAGAGGTCCCAATACAGAGCCCTGCGGAACATCACTAGTCACAGGCATCCAGCCGGAAAAAGACCCTTCCACTACCACCCTCTGTCTTCTGTGACCAAGCCAGTTCTCCACCCATCTAGCCACCTTTATCCCATGAGATCCAACCTTTTGCACCAACCTACCATGAGGGACTTTGTCAAACGCTTTACTAAAGTCCATATAGACGACATTCATGGCCCTTCCCTTGTCAACCATTCTAGTCACTTCTTCAAAAAACTCCACCAGGTTAGTGAGGCATGACCTCCCTCTCACAAAACCATGCTGACTATTGTTAATGAGTTTATTCCTTTCTAAATGCGCATACATCCTATCTCTAAGAATCCTCTCCAACAACTTCCCTACCATGGACGTCAAGTTCACCGGCCTATAAGTTCCCAGGTTATCCTTGCTACCCTTCTTAAATAACGGGACCACATTAGCTATCCTCCAAACCTCTGGGACCTCACCTGTGTCCAGTGACGAGACAAAGATTTGCATCAGAGGCCCAGCGATTTCATCTCTCGTCTCCCTGAGCAGCCTTGGATAGATTCCATCAGGTCCTGGGGATTTGTCAGTCTTTATATTCCCTAAAAAACCTAACACTTCCTCCCTTGTAATGGAGATTTTCTCTAACGGGTCAACACTCCCCTCCGAGACACTCCCAGTCAACACATCCCTCTCCTTTGTGAATACCAACGCAAAGTATTCATTTAGGATCTTCCCTATTTCTTTGGGCTCGAAGCATAATTCCCCACTTTTGTCCCCGAGAGGTCCGATTTTTTCCCCTGACAACCCTTTTGTTCCTAACGTATGAATAAAATGCCTTGGGATTCTCCTTAATCCTGTCTGCCAAGGACATTTCGTGACCCCTTTTTGCCCTTCTAATTCCTCGTTTGAGTTCTTTCCTACTTTCTTTGTATTCCTCCAGAGCTTCCTCCGTTTTTAGCTACCTGGACTTAACGTACGCCTCTCTTTTCTTTTTGACCAATCCCTCAATTTCCCTGGTTATCCACGGTTCTCGAATCCTACCCTTCCTATCCTTTTTGACAGGCACATGCCTGTCCTACAGCCCTAACAACTGTTCCTTAAAAGACTCCCACATGCCCGATGTGGATTTACCCTCAAACAGCCTCTCCCAATCAACAGCTGCCAATTTCTGCCTAATCCCACTAAAGTTAGCCTTCCCCCAATCCAACACCTTAACCCTTGGGACACCACTCATCCTTTTCCATCACTATCCTAAAGCTAAGAGAATTGTGGTCACTATTTGCCACATGTTCCCCTCCCGAAACTTTGAAGACCTGACCGGGCTCATTCCCCAGTACTAGGTCCAGTATAGCCCCCTCTCTAGTCGGGCTATCTACATATTGTTCCAAAGAACCCTCCTGTACGCATTTTACAAATTCCTCCCCATTCAGACTCCCAGCCCTACGTGATTTCCAGTCTATACCAGGGAAATTGAAGTCTCCCACTACAACAACCCTATTTTTCCTGCACCTATCCATTGTCTCCTGACATATCCATTCTTCCATTTCCCTTGGGCTGTTGGGGGGCCTGTAGTATACCCCCAACATAGTGACTGCGCCCTTCCTATTTCTGAGCTCCACTCAGTGACTCGTTACACGACCCCTCTGAATTGTCCTCCTCTGCACCGCTGTAATATGCTCTCTAACTAATACTGCTACTCCCCCACCTCTTTTGGCCCCTCCTCTGTCTCGCCTAAAAAACTTGTACCCCGGAATATTCAGCTGTCAGTCCTGTCCCTCTTTCAACCAAGTCTCTGTCACCGCAACCACATCCAAATTCCTCGTAAGCATTAAGGCCTTAAGTTCGTCTGTCGTACCCGCTCCTTGCATTGAAGTAGATGCACTCCAGACCAATTTAATCCTCAACGCCCCCCCCCTCCCCGCCGCCCCCTTACCCCATAACCTCCACCAATGCTACAACATCTCCACAATGTCTACAATCTTCTGACTCTGACCTCTTGTGCAGACCCTTTCCTTTGCTGCACCACTGGCAGCTGAATTTTATGGGCCCCATAGTGAATTTGCAGTTGGAGTGGGGTGTAAAATTCACTAGATAGCTTTCCTACTCCCTATCTGCCCACCAGAAATTGGGTGAGCCTCGGGCAGCTGCCTGCTCTCATGCCACTTGAGGACCTTAACTGCCCAATTCTTGGCTATTTAAGGGCCATTTTCCATGTCTGAAATTTTACGGTTGCTTGGAGGTGGTCAGGGATATAGGGGACAGAGGGGGAGGGAGGGAGGGGGGTGGAGTTTTGACAACCTGTGCTATTTCTGTGGTTTGCCCAGTAAATACTGTGGCTACAAGGGCAGGTCAGAGGCTGGGACACAGGAAAGGGACTTCAATCTATTTTCCTCTGTGCTTGGTTTTCAGCAGCTTACATTTAAAGGAGTGTGAAACAGAAGTGAAGGAAAGGCTTGCAAGAGAAACAGTAGGGTACAGAAAGACTGAAAGTGTCTTTTCCTTTACCAATATCCTTGGCTAGGCAAAAACTGGTCGAAGCGAATAAGAATTTTCAGTCAAAAAGAATTGGAGTGGTAAGATCAGTTCAGAAACATTGAGACATATGCCATTATTTGGTTCAAAACACTTCACATTGTTTAGCCAAATGCTTTTTGCTTTTGATTTATTTTGCTGTTCAGGAATACATACCTTGGGTGGCTTGAAGGGATAGTCAGGTGAAAATGCGATATCTAAGAAGAAGACACCACCCTCGTACACGGAGCCTGGGGGTCCCAGGATAGTTGACCTCCATTCATAAATATTGTCTCCTTTGGGCCCAGCACTGTAACAGAAGAAACATTTCATAAATATACATGGGAATAAAAATTATTACCCTGTACAATCATCTCCAAAAATGATAGTTACAACACAAATCATAGAATCCCTACAGTGCAGAAGGAGGCCATTTGGCCCATCAAGAATGCACTGACTCTCTAACAAAGCACCTTACACCAAGGACCTATCCCCATAACCCCATGTATATACCCCGCTAATCCCCCTAACCTACACACCTCGAGACACTGAGGGGCAATTTAGCATAGCAATCAACCCAACCTATACATCTTTGGACTGTGGGAGGAAACCCATGTCTACATGGGGAGAATGTGCAACCTTCACAAAGTCACCTAAGGTCAGAATTGAACCCAGGTCCCTGGCACTGTGAGGCAACAGCACTAACCACTGTTCCACAACACCACCCCATAAATGTGTAAATATATTCCAGCGGGGGGGGAATATAAAGTGGATATAAAAAATTATTTGAAATTAAGATATGCTCTCCATCTAATCAAAACTGTTACAAAATATCGTAGTGCAAGAACAATCTTTTCAAGCCGTTGAACCCTGGTAAGCCTCCTCCCTTCCACCCCCAGATTAGGTCTTACAACAGTATTTACATTTGTTACAGAAAGTTCAGACATAAAGATAAGAGCATTAGGAGATTAAGTACGTGCTGATTTTCATAATAAGTCTTTTGGGCTAGAAGACAGAGTATGTTGAATTCTTTGCCTTTCAACATGCACCTGTTTCTACTTAGCAGAACTCTAAAGAGAAAAAATAAAATTTGGTTAACAATACAGACATTTGGAACAGTACATTGATTCGAGGGCAATTGATTGTTGCCCTTAAGAACCATGCAAATCTTTCTACACATTATTTCAACCGAATTGGGTTGTGTCCCTGCCTCGGAACCAAATGCAGTATGTGTTCAAGTCCCAGTTCAGGACCTGATGGTCCTGGAAGATGTGTTCATAATGCAGCCAAAACAGCTTGATTATCAATCTCCAAATCTTTCCAACATGCCAACAGGACAGAGTCTTCATCAGCCATGCTTGGTGAGGAGTGATGCCCCTCAAGCTATAGCGTCTGGCTTTAGTTTGGTGATCTGTTCTAGGAGAAACGACCTATAGAAACCAGAAGTATGCATGTACTTTGTCTGCCTCATGTGTATCTAGATGTCGGAAGTCTTCTAAGTCTTACTAGTTCCACCAATTGCTGTCATGCAGATTGTGTGCAGCTTCTGAAAAATACAGAATAAATGTCTCAAAGATACTGAGGATGGCATTTTTTTACTGGGTTTTCCCAGCGTGAATTGGTTATAAAACTTTATACTTTAGTGTGCCATGAAGTAAACAGATTGTATAATTATGGTAAAGCAGGTATCCAAACGGAGATCTGTGTAACACCTCCGGTCATTCAACACTGGTTTTCTGGCTTAAATAAAACTGAGATGTCAGTATTTCATATGTTTAAGTTACCAACTAGCCTCTCAAGCAAACTTGCTCCCTGACCCAAAAAACAGAGCTAACGTTTCAACTCTGGATGACTCTTCGTCAGAGCTCTGAACAGGTGCTGTCAAACCTGCTGAGATTTTCCAGGATTTTCTGTTTTTGTTCCTGGAATTCCCTCCCTAACAGCACTGTGGGTATACCTACACCTCAGGACTGCAGCAGTTCAAGGTAGACAGTTCACCATCACCTTCTGAAGGGCAACTAGGGAAGGGCAATAAATGCTGGCTTTGCCAACGATGCCCACGCTCCATAAATAACTTTTAAAAAATTCCTGACAACCCATAGTCCAATCTCTCCCTATCAAATTCAGGCTACAAACTCCCACTGCCAACTCAAGCTCTGGTCACCCTTGGCTAACTCATGCTCCGATCCCCTGATGCTGACCCATGTTTCATTCTCCCTCAACCAACTCACGCTGATACCCGGCCCATGTTGCGACCTGGCAGAGACCCCAACCCACATTCTGATAACTCATCTCATTCAATAATGCTCTGCTCCCTCGTGCATTCTCTGCACACCAAGCTTTGGTGTGTCCTGCCAAACCAGTACCTCTTTGCTCTCTACTCCCTGACAGTAGCCCACCTGCCAGCCAATCTCTGGGCAGAAGCGTTGCTAAGTGAGGATTACTTGTTTGCATACGAATTTCCAGTGGCTGGCCAATTAAGAGTCAACAGGTGGAGGGACCAACCACAAAGGCAGCAGATATTGAAAGACAGCCAACGTGAAGTGACTTCACATTGTGAAAGGGGCAAACAGCAAGTTTAACGGGTTGTCAGCATTCAATATTATGAAGACGGTCAAGACATCTGCGCAAGAACGGCACAGTGGGTAGCACTGCTGCCTCACAGCGCCAGGGACCTGGGTTCAATTCCGGCCTTGGATGACTATCTGTGGAGTTTGCATGTTCTCCCCGAGTCTGCATGGCTTTCCTCTGGGTGCTCCAGTTTCCTCCTACACTCCAAAAATGTGTAGGTTGGGGGATTAGCAGGGTAAACACGTGGGGTTACGGGAAAGGGCCTGGGTGGGATGTTCTGTCAGAGTCGGTGTAGACTTGATGGGCCAAATGGCCTCCTTCTGTATTGTAGGGATTCTATGAAGGGAAGAAAATTGGCTGAGAAAATGGCAGAAGGAAGACAACCGTTGGCCCCATGATTTAGTAATAGGCATATGGAGATGGATTGGTAAATTGAGGCGACAGTAGAAATGCAGCAAGATAACGCTTTATTGGTGTGGAACCAACAATGAATGAAAGTTGTCAAACTCCCAGAGGACCACAGGCTGCCTTCCCTCCTTTTTGAGAGAGAGAGCTGACAGGTGCTGATTTAACCTGAGGATCACTATACCTCAGGCAGGGGACGAGGCCTTCATGAATAACCTCAGATGATATGAGAATTGAACCCGCACTGTTGACGTCACTCTGTATTTCAAACCAGCCATCCAGCCAACTGAGCTAACCAACCCCCAAAAAGGAATGAGAGTCAAATGAATATCAATGTGCTAGCACGTTACAGATCCCACTTGCAAGTGTCTTGATGTGCCTTGCCTGTAGCTCGTGGGGTCCTTTGTCTTGCATCACCTAGACAGCAGCCTCCTCTTTCTCAATCAACCATATCCTCAGTAAAAAGTCTCACAACACCAGATTAAAAATCCAACAGATTTATTTGGGGGCATGTTGGGAGTCATGGTGGGGGGCATGTCAGGGTCAGGTAGGGAGGGCCTATTGGGAGGACCTTGATGCCAGCAATCCATGTTAGGAAGGAAGGGTGGATATGCTGCTGATGAGGAGGTCCTGATGTCGGTGGGAAAAGAAGGGGTCTCCCAGTGCACTGAGATTGGGGCACCCTTGCATAACGACACGCGAGTTCTCTGCAGACAGGCTCACTGGCGCATTTAGCCCCCCCGCCCCACCACTCTCCCAAAAAGTGACTGAGTGCGGGCTGGAGCACTCCTAACGGACCGGTCAAATCACGCAGTTTCTCAGAATTTTTTTGGGAAAGTTCACCCTTAGTCTATTTTGTAATACAAGTTAATCAATAATTTTAGGAAGAGTGTTATAATCTATTCACATCAAAGTATAGGCCAATTTAGATGCATATCTATTTAGGAGAGACAATGATTCCCTGTACATTTAAAGGGCGCTTTATTTTAGCTTTTATTTAATTCAAGAGCTTTTTTAAAAAAAAAGTGTGTTAAATGTGACAAACAAATACGAGGAAACAGGTGAACATGATAGATAAAAATTATGCTAGTTTTATCATTAGCAGTACTTACTCTCATCCTATGACAGATGAAAGAAATTGAAGGCTACGTCTGAAAAACATGTTCAAGTTTGAGTGGAGAAAACAAAAATTAAAAGTGAGTTCTGAAGTCACATTCAGAATATTCTGATGGAAGGGCAAAATTTCCTCTGGGGTGATAAGCACATCCATTAACATTCAATTATTATTCAGCCTCCTTCCTTCTGTCGCTCACAATTTCATGATTCGCATAAACATTTGATGGTGAAGCAAACAAAACAGACTTCATTCATACACACACAGTGATCAATCTATCTATAGACTGAGGGTAGCTTATTGGTTCTCTATATTTCAAGCCCTCTTAAAAAAAAGTCAAGAAGCATGCTTATTTATACACCATATTTTGCCTACATCAAAGGGGCATGTCATATGACCTCAGGATGTGTCTACTTTGGAATTCTTTGAAACCCGCCTATTTACATGGTCATAGTTGTTTACTTCACAGATATATTTTTTAAATAGGTCTTCCTGATTAAACTGTTCTCAAATCTTGTTGAATAGATTTACTAATGGCTATCTTTCCATACTATAGTTAATAGATCTCTTACACCAGCCACTAAAGTTATGTTTTATTCACTCATGGTTCACTCATACAAATACTTCTTGGATAAAATACTCAGACATTTAAAACAGAAGATAAACCATGTATTATTTTAACCATAGAATTTACATTACAGAATGAGGCATTTGGCTCAACTCGTCTATGCCAGTATAAAAACAGAAAGTGCTGGAAATACTAAGCAGACAGCAGAGAAACAGAGTTAACATTTCAGCTGATGAAGGGTCATTGACCTGAAATGTTAGCTCTGTTTCCCTGCTGTGTACTGATATTTCATTTTTTGTTTCTACTTCAGATTTCCAGCATTTCCTATATTTTGCTTATGTACTAGTCTATGTGGATGTTTATGCTCCACATCATTCTTCTCCCTGAGAAAACAAACACAAACAAAAGAAAAAGGAGAAAATAAGAGCAAAAAAGTGAGGAAGAGAAAAAATACTTGTATTTATATAGCACTTTTCTTGATCTCAGGCTATTCCAAGGTGCTCTATAGGCAATAAGGTGTTTTTAAAGTGTTTTAAAGGGTATGTAGCAGCCATATTGTGTATAGCAAGATCCAGAAATGGCAAGGAATTTAATGACCAGATCACCAGGTCAAGGGATAAATGTTGGCCATGATATCAGGATGAGGCGATGGCATTGTGGTAGTGTCACAAGACTAGAATCCAGAGACCCAGGGTAATGTTCTGGGGATCCAGGTTCAAATTCCACCGCAGCAGGTGGTGAAGTTTGAATTCAGTAGAAATCTGGAATTAAAAGTCTAATGATGACCTTGAAACCAAACCCATCTGGTTCACTAATGTCCTTTAGGGAAGGAAATTTCCCATCCTTACTCAGTCAGGCCGACATGTGACTCCAGAGCTGCAGCATTTTGGTTGACTCTCAAATGCACTCTGAAGTGGAGGGCAGTTAGGGATGGGCAATAAATGCTTGCCCCATCCAGTGACGCCCACATCCTGTAAAATGAATAAAGGAAGAACTCCATTGCTCTTCTTTAAGTAGAGCAATGGGATCTTTTGCATCCATTTGACAGATCAGATAATGTTCAGTTTAACAATTCATCTTAAAGATGACATCTCCAACAGTGAAACACTCAGTAGAGCACTGAAATGCAAGCCCAATTTATGTGCTCAAGTCTAGCTGAGCTCCATGTCAGTGGACTTGCTGGTAGGGCAAAAATGCTTCATTCATTTAACACAACAATAATTTCATAAATTAACAAAATAATTTTACACAATAGAAGTAGACTTAAAGTTGTAAAATAACAAATTGAATATGGTTGCCAACATCAAACAGAATTTCTGATAGTGTTCCCATTCACAGTAGATATTTATGTTGTCACAAAGATGTGCTACAGTGATTTGATATCCCTTTGGCTAGTTTCACATACAGGCAGACCAAAGCAATTGGTTCTGGAAAACCACGTTGTACCTCAAATGTCCTAAGTCGGAACTGATTTTCCCATAGGAACAATGGTATAAATGGATTCCTGAACCAAGGCCAGAAATAATTCATGGGACATCTGGCAGTGTAAAATGCTCTCAACTCCTGTCTGTCAATTTGCTGAGGTGACTGTCTGCATGCCTTAACATTGGTGGGGAGGGTGGGGTGGGGGGAGAAGGGAGGTTGGTGTGGTCTGCAGTTAGGAAAGGGTCGAGGAATAAGCTGTTAATCTTGTGGATAAGATGAGCTCGGAGAGGCCGTGATAGGAGAAAAGAGAGAAAGATGTGGGATGAGTATACTTCCAATCTATACAATATCATCTTCTTCATGAATTCTCTGCCTCAAGGTAAGCCTGTGGCAATTATTTGCTGAACCGCAGCAAAGTGCTGTGATTTATTTTAGTGGGTAGGGCGTGAAGAAGGGAAAGGGTTAATGAATTTTGTACCTAAAGGGTTAATTCATTTTGTACCCAGAATCTGTGCATGGACATTGTAGACCTTACCTGTTTGTGCAGGCTTGTGTGCTAGCTGTTAGCTAAACAGCTGCAGATGTTAAAGTGCGATAATGGCTGTTTGAAAGGAGGAATCCTGCTGGGACAGCCGCGACCACACAAGTTACTTCAAGGGAGAAACTGCGTTGTGACTGAAGCCGCCGGATGAACTGCGGGTTGTGACTGAAGCCGGGAACTGCGGGTCGTGACTGAAGCCAGGAACTGTGATGGGAACCGGGGACTGCGTTGTGACTGGGGCTGGGAACCATGATGTATAAATACCCACACTTATTTGTATTCAGGGAGAAGCCTGGCAGACCACTTTTAGGAACCTGCTTCTCCCAAAAGCTTTCGTAATAAAGCCACAGTACTTTGACGCACAAGTAGTCTCAGAGGTATTATTTTATCTACAACAATTTGGCGTCACGAACAGGATTCGTTTGCGGGCCCAGGTTGAATGGCCGCGACTGGGGTACTGGAATAGAATGCCGAACCTAACAGGGTGAGTCAAACTACAGTGGGTGATCATCTGTGATGAGGGTCTGTGATGAGAGACTGTGAGAGTGAAAGACGTCTGAACTGAACACATACGGACAAGGAGGCATTCGTCTTTAACACCCAACCTTAGACCGGTTGTTAAGAGGGGAAATCCCCCACGCGATGGTCAGGACTTGAAGTGGGTGTAGAGACTGGAGAAAGAGATGCCTGGAGTGTGATGTTCAGACGTGAGTGAGAAAGAGACTGTCTGAGTGATCGCCGGAGTAGAAGGAAAAGCCAGCTTAATAGTGTAAGCGGTGGTACGGAGGGATCTGATGACCCCTGACAGGTATCACCGGACTCTGATAAGAGCAACCTAGGAGGGGGAGAGCGAGAAGGGAGAATAGAAGACTCCAGGTGGTGAGTATAAACTTATCTGTATTATGGCGGGATCACAAGGACACTGGGGACCCCTGGGATCCCTGATAAACGAATATATGACTGAGAGGGACAAACTCATTAAACAGATGAGAAAAGGGGGTTGGGACTTATCCCACCCGCTAGACCAACAACAGAAATGGTTGGAAAAAGAGAAGAGAAACAAGACAAAGAAGATAGGAGTATCGTTAATACATCAGTTAGCTGGACTAATTGAGCAAGTAGTCGCCTCTACTAAAAGGTGGAGTGAAGATAAAGGAAAGATTAGAGAGTTAGAATCCAGAGTAAGGGAACTGGAGAAACAAAACCACGTGTTAGAAGAAAAGCAATGGAGAGGGGAAACTGTTCCTCTACCTCCTTATGAGTCCACACAACAGGGACCAACCGCTCCTCCAGAGGAGTGGGAAGCGCTAGAACACAACTTAGCGCCAGTAACCCGAGGGGGAACAGATGTGCAGCCAAAGGCAAATTATAAACCCTTCGCCTCAAGTGAGAGACAGCAAATAATGGCTTCCCTGGGTAAATTACAACCGAGAAGCGCAAACACTAAATTCTGGGAAGAATTAGACATAATCTGGGTAGGACACCAATTACACCTGAGAGACGTACACCAGCTGGTCAGAGCAGCCTGTCCAGCGGATAAGTGGAGGCAGGTAGCAGGTGGACCCGCCGCTCCTCCAGCACAGGATTATAGTGGGGGATGGTGGACACATGTAGTCGCCCTAACATCGGAGATAGATGCCCAACAGGCACCCTTCACCCAGTTTAAAGCAGAGATTCAGAGGGTATTAGGGAATACTCCCACTAACTGGAGCAGAATTACCACAACAAAACAGTTAAAAGGGCAACGGTTGTTCCAGGTATATCAAGAGTGCTCAGGGCAAGGGAACCCAGGTCGAGGAGATCGAGCGTTCATCCAGGTTTTTAAGGATGGACTCTCTAGTGCTCACCAAACCATCCTAAAAATGGGAGTGATTATGTCCCAAGTTTACGATGAGTTGGTAGAGTGGGCTAGTGGCATACCTGGAGAGGATAGGAGAAATCTTAGTTTTTGTATTTCAGTGTGTTTGTGTGATCTGGTAGTTTGTTGAATGTAGGTGGTTGTCGTTGTATTAGATTGAGAGCAGGAGCTGGTGAAGCCTGTTTGTTCTTGTGGAGTGTTTGTTACAAGCAGTGGATGCAGTGCTTTGCACGTTGGTTTAGCCCCGGGGGGCTGGGGAAGTGTTAAAACTGTTAAAGATTAAAGTGAAAAGATTTCTTGAATTTACTTCTGTTTTGAGTTTAATTACAAGTTTGGAAGAAAGAAGAATAGAAGCGACCGTCTTAATCAACGTTCTGTATTCTCTTTGAATGTTTTACTTTCAAAATGTTAAAGGATTTAAACCTTGGAAGGAACCATGTGTTCTTTCCTTTGTCTTGAAGTAGAAATTATAAGAGAGTTAGTTGAGAAGTTAGGAGAAGAAAATAAGTAATTTTGTGGAAAAGTAGAAAAAGCAGGAACAAAAGAATGAGGTAAATATACTGTCTATGAGTCAGTTTAAAGTATATCAAGTCAGTGAAATACAGTATTAAGGTCCGCAGAATATCGCGATTTACGAACGTCTGATAGTTTAGTATTCGGTAACTGGTTAAAATTATGTACTGCCGTTGGAATCTCATGTGCGATCTATTGCTCAAGGTTTGCCAAATATAAAAACACTGCAAAGCTTAAAACCTAGCCAGTTAAGAATCAAACCAAAATGTTTCTAATCAATTAACTAGTATGTATTGTACCTACTTTGATTTTGATTTGGCGCCTGTTATTTTCCTAGAGTACGGGGGTTTTGATCTGGAGCTCAGTTTAAAAATGGAAACGGCTTAAATTAAAAGGGTTTGGATATCACAGTTATGATGTGTAAAGTGACATGATACAACTGCCGCTTGATTATTATACAGTATAAGCACTGCCATATAGACCCGAGAATAAAATCAAATCCTGAAAAGCCTTAACCAATTTTATATAATATATATTGTGTATTGATAAAACCATAATTCTGCAGGAGAAAAGGCTATTTATTCCGAGCTAAATGTTGGTGCTAGGCATTTGAATGCACTTCTTTGTAAGTAGGGTAGTGGCATTTTGTGAAGTACTGTAAAGCGGCGCTTGCACGCAAACAAATGATCAAATTAGATATAATGTAAGAGTACATCATATAAAGATCGGAGCTGTATGGCATGTGATTTTAATAAGGAAAGCGATGTCTTTTGATAGGATTATATACAAATGAATGGTTGGCCAGCTGCAGCCAAAAAGCCAGTGCAACGTGTTATTTGATTTACACTAAGCTTTCTATGGAAGGGGGATATGTAATTAAATGTATAATGCACAAACTAAAACCATGCAAACATCGGAAAAAAGATGGACAGAGGTATTACCCGCCATATTAATGAAACTCAGAGCCACTACAAATCGAATCACTGGGCTGACACCATATGAACTAATGACCGGAGGGGGGGCTATGCAACTGCCCCAGTCCATCATTACAGGAGGGGTAGATGTAGGTCCATTACAGGACAGGATTAGACGTTATGTCTTAGAATTAAGGGCCCAATTGAAAGATATGCGGAGAACAGTCCGGGTCAAACAAATAGCGATAGACGAGCAAAATGAACTACAACAGATCCCTGAGGTACCCCCGGCAGGCAGCAGGGTTATGGTGAAGACGTTACCTGGAAAGCCTGGGTTCGCCCCCAAATGGAATGGCCCCTATGAGGTCATAATCAGTGGTGATACTTGTGCCTGCGTAGATATGCAAGGCAGGGGCGTCTGAAAACATTGGACTCAGTTGAAAGAATACGCTGGCACCAGTTGGAAAAATATGTAATGTGCTCAATTCACAGATACATGAGACAGCTGATCTCCAAGCAAGCTGAACGGGTTCGCGAGAAGTTGCGCACAGGCGGTATAGCCTTTGGTCCATTGTATAACGGTCGCGCGGGTTATAATTAAGTGATAGGATGATTCTCTTGCTGCTTCTCACGACCCTCGCCCTGCCAGTTACGGAGGGAAAGTAAAGGTGGAATTGTGTAGACTTGGGGACAGGGCATCACAAGCATCTCTGTAACGATGACTCTGTCTATTGTAACCTTCTGACACATGGAATAGACCCCTGGGAGGTAACCCGTAGGGACTGCTGCTCGGGATGCCTCAACCATACCATGTTGCCAACTCTGTTGGAGGGGCGAGGTGATTAGGGTCTCCCATGCAATGTAATTTGGTGTAACTGGAATTTTCGGTGTTTAGCTGAGGGACCGGGATGGACCTGTACCCGGCAACAGCAGAGGGCCCGGGAGGATGAGTACATCAACATGAGATTTGGCCGATCCAAGTGATCATTGTACCAATCCTCTAAAATCAGACCCCATCACGTGAACACTTTCATGTATATGTCTCACTTGTATGCATTACAGTCAAATTTGAGCAAGTGCTGGGTCTGCTCACACATTCCCATGCACGGAGGAGAGAGGGGAAGTCCTTTATTCCCTATCCCTTTGTCAACTCCGGAAATGGTAGAATAGATTTTGGATCAGAATGGAACCCAGGACGGGGCAAGGAAAGTGACATTTAAAACCCCATCAGGCACCACGATGCAAGGTACTTTCAATGTCAGCGACAGCGCTGCTGTTTTGGATTTAGAAGGCGGAGGGCGTACTCTATCAGCCTTTAAGAACCATTACCAGCTGAGCTATAATAGATCAGACTCTCCTCCCCACTTTGTTGTGAAAACGGAATCATACCTGTTGGCCGTAGCTCCTGCACTCAACAAGTTAATGTCACCAGTGGTGCCTGGGCTTTGGTGCAACAGATTACAATCCATTGCCCCACTGCCGATATCCCGCTATTTATATGAGCAGCATGACTGCATATAATGGTACCTATTTTGTCTGTGGAAACAATGCCTACCATGGCTTCCCTGGGATTGGGTAGGATTGTGTTATTTCGCATATGTGGTGCCCTATATTCACCATTACACTGATTTACGGGACCACCCCGAGATACACCTGCTTAGGGCTAAGCAAGCCATTAGTGAGACAGCACGGTTCTTCATGATAGCCTTCCCACTTTATGGGATGGCAAAAGCAGCTCAGGAACTTATACATATGGCCTCGACCTAGAGAGCATTGCAAATGAAACTAGAGACGGGTTCGAGGAAGTGAGCACAGCCATTTCTGAGGTATCAGCTGAGGTTGTAGCTATCTGGACTGTTGCTTTACAGAACCGATTAGCACTCAATTATGTGTTAGCTTCCCAGGGAGGAATGTGCGCTATAATTGGATCCAAATGCTGCACGTATATCCCAGATGATTCGGAAAATATAACTCGTTTGGCAGATCATATCAAACGAGTAGCGAAGACAATACAAGATGAAGGGAGCCAATATCATAATTATAACCCTCCGGGGTGGCTGGGGCAATGGTTCTGGTCGTGGGGATCATACCTGATGCATGGGTTGATTGTATTAATTGTCATTGTTATCGCTTGTTGTGTTTGTATGGCATTATTGAACACTTATTGTAAAACGGTAACAGCCCGGATTCTGCTGAGTGCAAGTATACAGGCAGAAGGGGCAGACCTCCTGACGAAGGAGGTAGGCCCATATGCTGGTAACATTTGGTTCTGAATTGGTCATGGGGCCATGCTTAGACCTGGCCCCGACCAAATGGGGGACTGAAGAAGGGAAAGGGCGAATGAATTTTGTACCTAGAATCTGTGCAAGGACATTGTAAACCTTACCTGTTTGTGCAGACTTGTGTGCTAGCTGTTAGCAAAACATAGCTAAACAGCTGCAGATGTTAAAGCGCGATAACGGCTATTTGAAAGGAGGAATCCTGCTGGGACAGCCGCGACCACACAAGTTACTTCAAGGGAGAAACTGCGTAGTGACTGAAGCCGCCGGATGAACTGCGGGTCGTGACTGAAGCCGGGAACTGCGGGTCGTGACTGAAGCCAGGAACTGTGGGTCGTGATGGGAACTGGGGACTGCGTCGTGACTGGGGCTGGGAACCATGATGTATAAATACCCACACTTATTTGTATTCAGGGAGAAGCCTGGCAGACCGCTTTTAGGAACCTGCTTCTCCCAAAAGCTTTTGTAATAAAGCCACAGTACTTTGACTCTCAAATAGTCTCAGAGGTATTATTTTACCTACAACAGGCGGATTCTGAATCTTACCTCAGCCAGAATGGAAATCCAACCTTATGCTTTTGGTGTTGATCTGATCCATATGCTAGCCATTTGAGCTAAGCAGCACCTTATACATTTTATTAGCATGCATTAAATCAGTTTTCCAAAGCTGACACCAAGGGCTGAATTTGTGGCAACAATGTGCCAATCTTGATGTCAGGTTGACTTCCTGGTCAGGAACCCAGAGGTGCGTGTGGCTGGACACAGAATGTGAAGTTCACGATGGAAGCCAATTCATAGACTGCCTTCAGGACTGCTTTCCAATTAGGAATGATGGGTCGGTTATGGACATGGTATGGCAAATCAGAATTACTGAAATGTGGAGTGGCCATCAGCCATACTGTGAAGTGTATGTGGTGCTCAGGTGAGCAGATAAAAAAAGAGCAAAGTACAAGATGGAAATGATATACTGATGTTGATACCAGCAGCCAACTCCTCATGCCCAGCACTATCTGGTTGATATATCCGCAGAGGAAATGCTTCCAATGAAAAACAATTGTTTACAGATATCCTGAAAATTACAATTGCTCCTGTGGAATCTAAAGGCATCCAGACCTTCCAAGCTCTCACCTTTTCTGAGATGACGAATTGATGGAAAAAATCCATTAATTGCTGCTATAATGACCTTAATTTTAATTGGCTTTGTGCCTATATCAGGCGGATTGCTGTTCATTCATATAGTTCACATCTGGGAAAAGTAGAGGAGGCAGGAATATGTCAGAAAGACTGCCAAACTCTTTTTTTAAAAAACAATTTTCTCAGCAGCTCCCCCTGCAAACCAGACTCCCAGGAACTGGGAAAATTCATTGTGAAGTAAAAACAAGGGTGGAATTTTGTCCCCAAAAACTTAAATGTCATAACGGTGAGATTACTAGAGTGATCCGCGCCAGTCCATCAGGTACACTCCGGACTGCAATTGTCCCACTTTGGGAGGGTATCGAGTTGCACACCGGTAGTGGGGAGGCCTAAACATGTTGGTGCATCCGGGTGCCATTTCACAAGGGCGCCCCGATCTCAGTGCACTGGGAGACCCCATTCCTCTCCCACAGACATCAAGACCTCCTTCACTTCCTCCCCGACACAGGTCGGCACACTGGGGCCCTCCCAATGGGTTCCCCTCCCTGATCCCCCACCATGATTCCCAACATACCCCTCTTCATGCTCGGCCCCTGTATGACACCCACTGCATAGCCCCCCCCAACCATAGACCCTACTCAGGTTCTTCCAGAAAGGGTGCATTCAAGTTTGCACCACTAGAAAGAGACCAGGACAATTGCAAACCATTTGTTGCTGGGTGGAACCAATTTTTAGGCCTGAACGCTATTTTCCGGGATCTGCGCCAGGCGCGACGAGGTTTGAAATTCGCCCCCTCAATCTCAAAGAACTTCCAAAGAGAACACAAACCAGACAAAGCAAACAACAAGTACACATCAATTTTGTTCTTTATATTAAAAATTGCCAAAATTGAGCTGCAATGCCTATAACAAGCTGCAAGGGAGTTAAACATTTCTACCAAAGTATCTGAATATAAATCAAATTACCAAGTCCAGGGATTTAGGAACAATGTGAGGGTCCTTGAGAGAGTGCAGATGGGTGTACAAGATTATGACAGGTTTAGATGTAGTAAACAAAAAAATTGTTCTCATTAGCTGATTACAAGGACTAGAGGACACAAATTTAAGGCTTTTGGCAAGAGGTACAGGATGATAATAGAGCAAGAGCTTGTTTACACAGCGAAATGTAGTGACCTGGAACTCACTGTGTACAAGAGTTGTGGAAGTGAAGATGATCAATGATTTGAAAAGTAGTGCGATAGGCATGAGAGGAATAAATATGCAGGGCTAAGGAGAAAGATTGCTACAATATGGCTGATCGGCTTGCTCTGTACAGAGTTAGCATGGACTCGATGGGCTCAATGACTTACTTGAGAAAGGATATACTGGCACTGGAGGGGGGGGTGGGGAGAGGAGATTCACTAGGTTGATTCTGGAGTTGAGAGGGTTGGCTTATGAGGAGAGACTGAGTAAACTGGGGCTATACTTATTGGAATTTAGAAGAATAAAGGGGAGATCTTGTAGAAATATATACGATTATGAAGGGAATAGATAAGATAGAAACAGAGAAGTTGTTTCCACTGGCGAGTGAAACTAGAACTAGGGGGCATGGCCTCAAAATAAGGGGGAGCAGATTTAGGACTGAGTTGAGGAGGAACTTCTTCACACAAAGGGTTGCGAATCTGTGGAATTCCCTGCTCAATGAAGCACCTCATTGAATGTTTATAAGACAAGGATAGATACATTTTTGAACAGTAAAGGAATTAAGGGTTATGGTGAGTGGGTGGGTAAGTGGAGCTGAGTCCACAAAAAGATCAGCCATGATCTTACTGAATGGCGGAGCAAGCTCGAGGGGCCAGATGGCCTAGTCCTGCCCCTGGTTCTTATGTTCTTATGTCCTCTTTGTGTGTCATGATGACTCTATGGCTGGAATTTTACCAGTCCTTTGGCACTAGGCTAGGAAGCTGGAAAACTGTTTAAATCAATCTACATATAGCGCTGTGCAATGATAATTTGCTAACGCCTGTTTAAATGTCTTGAAAAAGAAATATAAAATCAAAAGAACGATTTTAACAGTCTTCATAAAAGACATGTCTGGATCCGTTCTGAGGTGGACAATTTTACCTTTAAAGAGTAAGGGTGAATGAAATCTGAGCTACCTTTTTAAAAGTTAATCTGATCATGACTCTTACTGTGAAATGGACATCAACCCATAATTTTTTCAGTTTTAGACTTTTGAAAAAAGGATTTTCTGCTCTGCCACCACTAATATGTGGTGGCATTGAAGAGTGGAATTGTGTTTCATTCCTGGTGCAGAACAATCAACTTCAGCAAGATGAAATTTAAAAATAAATTCCTAGCCTTAGAAAGACAGACATCCCGCAGACATCGGGTGCGAGAAACAATATGAGAGTGGCGATACCATGCTGGGAGTCCTCCAAAATATTTAAAAATGAACTGGACCTGGAAGATCTGCTAGGCTCTGTATTCATGAAGACAGAAAGCTGAAAACCAGGGCCCTACCTTGGGCACCGATCTGATCAAATTCCAGTTCAAACATTTACACATAAATTTAGTGCCATGAAAGCAATAAAATCTTCCTTTTTAAAAATGACACATTTTATTTGCAATTGCCAGGTCATAAATTGATAAATACAATAGATTTTCATTATAAACACACACTAGCTATGTGAAAAATAAGAACAATTGGAGGTTTTTTTGACCTAGTTTAACAGAACCCAAATGTGCTCCCATTTATTCAACCTATGTCAACTGGTTGATAAATAGAAGGGGGGCCAACAGACAATTGTAAAACATCCTCTCTTGGTTGCCGCATGCTCCCTGATCCTATTAGTGCAAATCTACTCAAGTAATGTTAGGTATACGTGTGTGAAATCTATGATATTTAGGAGGTGTCTGTAGGAGATGAACAGATTTAAAATAAAAATCACATATGTAATTGTTAGTTTCCAGCAACGAGCATTGAAATGGACATTTTTCTGGAAGAATGTACCACATGTGTAAATTACAACCTCCTTCAATTTTGTGGAACCGTTGTTCAATTACAGATTAATTTCTGAACTTTTTAACAATTATAACAGTTCCCAAAGACTGATGACCAAGGACTTATAACAAACAATAGTTTTATTCACTAGCTGAACAGCTATTACATGCTTACATTCTGCCCATGCTCTGGGGAGAACTCCTGTGCTTCCATCACATAAATTCTTATGTAACTGTATCATCACGTGACCACTTGTTCTACATCTTCTAGTACGGAGATGTAACAGTGTGCACAAACATTAATTGCGTGCAAACCATTTTCTAACATATAGATTGAACCAGCTAACAATACATAAGGTGAAACATGGATTAAGCTGTTGCTGCTGGTGCATTGCCCATCATGTATTCTTCACCCCTCCCCCCATCCCAGCTTTTAATTGTAAGGCCAGTTGTAGACTAGTTTGTTACATAGTCCTGGAACTTTGTGTTTGGTTTGATCATCTGCTCTGAGCATATGATTGTGTCAATTGGCTGTGCTCTAGATGTTCTCGGGCTGATATCCTCAGCGGGGAAGACTTTGGTGTGCCCAGTGGGTGCAGGGCTTGTTGTGTAGGCCTCTGGATGAGCCCCCATTTCCACTGAAGAAGGGGGCCTGCATCATACGCTAAATGACTGGGGTACTACTGGCTTCCGCTGGTGCTGTTTCTGAAACCTGTAGTAGGTGACATTAGTTTTGTACATAATGTGTACCATAATTGTTTGACTGTGGTGCATAGCTGTGCACCACCGCCAACTTGGCTTGGCCACATGTGGATCCTGATAGTTTGACCAGATGTTAGAGGGCCGAGTCTGTGAGCATTGTGATCATAGTGCAGTTTCCCTCTTAATTGGTGTGCCATGAGGGCACTACTCACATTGGTTTCAAGAGCCTTGGCAGTAGGAATTATAGTCCGGGTGTGCCTGGAGAATATTCACTGTGCTGACTAGGACAGACCCTGTTGTGGCATAGTTCGCAGGCTTGAGGATTGCAGCATAGTAATCCCAGCCCCACTTCTCAAGAAGATGCTCAGCTCAACCCATTCCACCAAGCCCTTGTACTGTGGGTATAGGGGGCTGCTCTTGATATGCTTGAAGTCCCATGTGTGTAAATTTACGAAATTCAGCGTGGACAAATTGGCAAACATGCCTGTCATGAGTCTCTGTGGGATGTGTGTGACAAAGCTCTTGAACTTGTGTAATGCGTCATGTTTGGCTGGTAGTCAAGTTCAAATCAACAGGAATATGAGTCAACTAAGACGAAGGGCAAGATTTTTGGGCCGCACTCGCCCCAAAGCCGAAAATTCATGCCCAAGGTCAATGGACCTTGCGTGGTCCACTTAATCTTTTGTCCTGGCTGCTACGATTCCTGTGGCAGGAAAATTCTGCCCCAAATGTTGTTTACCATTCCATTCAAAAATTTTAGCTGCAGTGAATGTCCATGGGTGGGGAGGGTGTGTGTGTGAGGGGGTGTGTGGATGTGTGTGTGGGTGTGTGAGAGTGGGGGTGTGAGTGAGTGAGCGAGTGGGGGTGTGAGTGAGTGGGGGTGTGAGTGAGTGAGTAGGGGTGTGAGTGAGTGAGTAGGGGTGTGAGTAAGTGAGTGAGTAGGGGAGGGAGTGTGTGAGTGAGAAAGAGAGAGAGAGAGGAGTATGTGTGTGTGTGTGGGTGTGTCCGTCCCTGGGACCTCACATAGGTGCAGCGATTCTCTTGTTTGGTGCGGTTTGAGTGCATTGCATGGTGCACATCTGGAAACATATCTCGTCATGTCGGACGGTCAGTATAGTGATTTCTTGGCCCTGTATCAGGTTGATTCTAACCCACTGTGCCCTGGGAAATCTGTTGGGTGTTTTTGAAGAGAAGTAGGAATGATGAATTGCTAACCATGCAGTATTAGTCTATCCTGTACAGTTTATTCATCTCGGATGATGGAATATGTGCCGAGCTTGTAGGGAAGCTCCTCGTGATAATGGTGTGCAGTTATCTATGTATGATATCTGTCTGTAAGGCACCTTTGAGTTCCTGGATTCGACAAGAGGACAGCACCTCTATTGTCACGATGTCTATGTGTTCCTCATGATCTGCCTGGTCTGTAGTGGGCAGGAAGGTTTTCAAAAGGCCATCAGCCAAATATAGCTTCTTCCAATGTTTGTAGACGACGCTGAGATTGTTGCATTGTATTTTTTTTATTCATTCGTGGGACACAGGCGTCGCTGGCTGGCCAGCATTTATTGCCCAACCCTAGTTGCCCGAGGGCAGTTGAGAGTCAACCACATTGCTGTGGCTCTGGAGTCACATGTAGGCCAGACCAGGTAAGGATGGCAGATTTCCTTCCCCAAAGGACACTAAGTGAACCAGATGTGTTTTCCCAACAATCAACAATGGTTTCATGGTCATCGATAGATTCTTAATTCCAGATTTTTTTTATTGAATCCAAATTCCACCATCTGCCATTCGAACCCGGGTTCCCCAGAACATTAGCTGAGTTTCCGGATTAATAGTCTAGCGATAATACCACTAGGCCCAGTATGTGTATGTGGTATTTTAAAAGAGAAGCTTGCAAACCACAAAGATACGAACAAAACAAGAACTTTATTAGAAAGGTGTTCACTCTACAGGCTGCTAGGATAGACTGATTGAACGCCCAAACTGCTGATGACATCATCAGTGTGTCATGTGATCAAACTCTTAAAGTGACCGTAGTCCAACTAGGAAAAAACATGAATACAGTTTCTTCCCTCTTTATCTCAGAGCCTGCAATGAAACACAGTATACTGTTATCAAAATTTACAAAATGAACAATTAACAAACACAAAAGTCAATAGGTTAGATGCTTGAGAATGTCGATTCCTGTGCAGTTGTTGGCAAACTTCAGGAATCTTCCTTTTCATGTTGACTGCAAGCTCTGGTGTTTTTGGCTAAGTTTGGACATTGCCGATAGTTGTCTCAACCGGAGTCAATTTAGGATTTGGAGGTTTACTTGGTGTTGAAGTGTCCTCAGCTGAGATGCTGTCTTCCACAGTTATTTTGGGTATTGTCAAGTTCTCAGGAATGTCTAGGTTTTCACTTGGCACAGCTTGTTGTGGACTCCCGGTTGACTCTGTCTCTGGCAAACTAGTTCTAGCTGCCAAAAATTGATTAGTGTCTCTCATCCACACTACATCGTTCCAAGTTTGAATGGTGTAGGAGATGGTTCCTGTCTGTGCTAATATGATGACAGGTATTCACTTCTCACTGGTGACATTGTTGTCTTAGGCGGCTTTCAGCAAATCAAACACTGTGCGTAACTGATGTTTTATCATGAGTAATGAGCGAGAAATTTGGGTTGTCGAATGTGTCATGTCTCTGTAGGTCATCAGAACTGGCTTTGTAATTTGGACAGTGATCCTTGCTCTTGAGTCACCTTCAATGAATGCTACATTGTCTGAACAAACCTTTCAGGCAGCCCATTTGTGGCAGGATGATAAGGAGTAGAACAGAAGTGTTGGATTCCGTTCTCCTTTAGATAATTTGAGAGTTCTTGCAAAATGAACTGTGGTCAATTGTTCCTAACAAGTTGTTCAAGGTAACCGAATCTTGCAAAATCTTACCCAGTTTCTCTGTCGTTCTCCCCAAGGACACAGTCTTCATAACGGAAATTTCAGGCCATTTTGAGTGTGTCGAACAAGGAACATACACCCTTTGAACGGTCTGGCCTAGTTGATATGAACTCTTTGCAAAGGCCCTCCTGGCTATTGCCATGGGTACGATGGTGCCAGTGATGGTAAGTTTTGAACCTTTGTACATGATGAATTTATCCCCATCTTCTCCTCAATTTCGTTGTCGAGACTTGGCCACTAAAAATGGTTTCTGGCTATCTCCTTCATCCTTACTATCTCACAACGATCTTCATAAAGTTGGTTTAAGACATGTTTCCTTAACGATGGTGGAATAGTTGAAGTCTTCAGTTGACATTTGGCTTCAACTCCAGCTTTGTTCCCGTGGTCTTGCCATGAAGTACCATGTCCAAAACTTCTGACCGAAGTGGATCATTCCTGGTATACATTTAATGTGTCCTGTGGTTACAGAAGTGTTACTGACTTCTTCAAAATAAAAAAAATTACCACTTGAACGATTCATTGACTACTCATTACGTAAAGGTAATCTGGAGAGTCCAGAAGTATTCCCATGGAGATTCGATTGATGATATTTTATTGTGTAGGTGCGAGTTGATGCCCATCTCTATATCCGGCTAGAGATCCATTAGTAAAGTACATTTCTTTCCATACAGGTATTGGTAAAAATGTTTGATCCCAAAAATGATGCCTAGAATTTCCTTCTCTATCGGAGCATAGTTTATTTCTGCTTTGTTCATAGATCTTGATGCAAACACTATCGACTTCTCTTCACCATTGGACATGACGTGAGAAAGCACTGCTCACACCTCGTAAAGTGATGCATCGCAAGCCAGTTGCAAAGGTAACTTTGAATCAAAGTTCTGACTTTAGTAATGTCTCTTTAGTTTGTATGAAGGCCTTTTCGCAGTGATTCTTTCATTTCCATTTCTTGTTTTGACACAATAAGTTGTGCAAAGGACACGAGAATAGTTGTTAGATTTGGGACAAACCTTCCATAATTGTTTAATTGGCCCAAAAACAATCGAAGTTGATAATGCTTGAAGGTGCAGGTACCTCAGTTATGGCTTTTACTTTTGAAGGTGATTTGTGCAGTCCCTCTGTATCCATAATGCGTCCCAGGTATTCAAGGGAGAAAGTTTAAAAGAGATGTAAGGAACAAGTTTTTCACACAGAGAGTGGTGAATGCCTGGAACTCGCTGGCGGTGGTGGTGGTGGAAGCAGATTCTACACCAACATTCAAGAGGCATCTGGATAAATACATGAATAAGCAGGGAATAGAGGGATATGAACCATGTAGAGGCAAGAAAATTAGGCTAGAGAGATATCTGTGTCTCAGCACAGACTTGGTGAGGCGAAGGGTCTGTTCCTGTGCCATACTGTTCTTTGTTCTCCAATTATAGATACAGCGGCTCCTGTATCTACCTCCTTGTATAGGGGTTGGCCATTTAGCTGGAGTTTAATCTTGATTGGAGCCACTTTGGATGTGGCAAAGCAATTTAGCAACATCAATTCCTCATTCTCAGACTGGTTTATTTGCAAAGCCCAGTCCTGAAGTGGCTTTGCCGTTCAGCCTGGGCAGTACGTGTTTTGCCTGTTTCGATAGCCTTATGGGGTGGGCCCCATGACTACAAGTGCAGCATGGATGTACTCGCTCCTCACTGTATTGTGAAGAAACTTCCCATCTGATTCTGAAATCTCGCAGCCTCCACTCCAATCGCCCTTTCTTGGCAGCAAATGGGAGACACAGGCATTTTCCACTAGGTACTTGGTTCTGCAGTATGGGGTGCCCAAGGCTGAGGACAGTACTGTCTATGGACCCTTGAAGTTCCTAGACCCCTTTTTCTGCCTTTTTGTGGGAAAGGGCCAGTTCTATGGCTTTCTTAGATCCAAAATTGGTTCAGTGAGTAGCTTCCTTTGGGTCGCATTATTATTCATTCCACATACTAAACAATCACATAACATTTCCAGAAATGCTGACCCGTACTCAGTGTTCTGCCAATTTCCAACGTCTTGTCAAGAATTCAGTGACTGGTTCCCCAGGGAGTCCAAATGCTGTGTTAAAGTTTTTATGATGCTGAAAGTCGGGGCCCCATAAGTGGACAGGAGGATGATTTTTTTGCCGGTCATCCCCTTCTATCCCATTTGCCCAGAAGAAATGTTTCATTCTTTCAGTATACTAGGACCAATCCTCCACACTGGCATAATAAGCTTCCCATTTCCTGAACAGCGGCATTTTCAAAGGAAAGCTGTTATGATTTGGATTTGCTAGATTTTGTGAAGCGATTCCACTTTCTACATTTGTTGGTGTTTACCATATGCCAAATATGCTATTCTATTTTGAGAGAGATGACCACTGCAGTTGGGGCAGGGCATCTGTGGTGGCCATCACACATTTGATGTGTGATCGTAAAAACTGCAGTTTCCTGCCTAAATTCCTTGCTGCTTTGTTTACAGACTGTTTAGAATGTGGATGCTAATGGCTGCTTGTAGTGTTAAATCTCTCTCACAGCAACTGCTTGCAGGCTAGGTGGACTCCAAAGACTATTCTATCCCTGACTAACTCATCAGTAAGGGTGTCAAATGCACATTTTTTCACTAAGATTTTCAAAATTGTCGTGTATGATTATGTCAATTTGTCAGATCTTTTGTTTGTGGAGTTAAATGCATGCCTGTTGGGTATTATGTTTTTCACTAGCAGTCAAATGTTCGCAAACCTTTAGAATTATTTCAGGGTCATCTTTCTCCCACTCCATTTGAAATACAAATGACTCAAAATTCTTGACAGCCTTGGGGCCTGCTAAGTTTTGGAAGGTGCAAGCTTGTACCTTTTTAGATGTATCTGATGATTGAGCACTGCACAATATATGCCACTCCTTTTCAAACTTGGCCCAGTTGTCCGCAATATTTTCATTGAATACAAGCGGGTCAGTGCTGCAAAGTCCTTGTGCCATACCACCAACTCCTGACACGAACAAGGACTTAAGAAACAATTTTATTCACCAGCTGTGCAGCTATTAATGCTTATAATAATGCTTGTACTCTGCCCATGCTCCAGGGAGAACTCCTGCGCTTCTGTCATGTGAGCTCTTAAGTAACTGCGCCATCATGCGACCACTTGGTCTACAACAGTGAGTGGTAATTTAGCAGCTTGGGAGGTATGAAATGAATATTTTATTACAGGCAAATTATGACAGGCTGTTCTGTAGCTGCTGCTAACACATTCTTGTTTCTCAAATTATCTTGCAGGAAATTAATGTTCAAACCACAAAACAAAGCCATTTACTCCTTCTCTGCCAAAAAAAAATTATGTCTATGATTTTCTTTTGGTGTAACTGCTTATTACTGTTTTCCTTTTCATATTTTATATTATTGCTGCAAACTATCTAGCAACTGTACACTGAAATGTTTTGATTATAAATGCATGGTATGTAAGCAATCATGATAACATTAACTTTCCTATACAGTGAGGTAAAATAATTCAATATGCTGCTCAATTTCAAAGAAAATATTTTTAATTGTTTGCAACAAATTAATTGCAACACAGTTTAGCACCAATCACATCTTTCAAATAGTAAACATATAAAGTGTAGGAGGTTTAAGGAGGTATAGATGATCATCCTGACTGATGAAGTGTTATGTAAGCTTTTAGAGTTGCCTAGTTTTCCTCTAGAGAGTAAGCAAAAATAAATGTCATGCCCTAGATTAAAGATCAGAACTGTTTGTCGGAGGTAAATGCACAAAAAGTATAACTTGGCTGACTTGTCAAAAGTCATTAGGGAAACGGGAATCGATCAGCTATCCTCCAATTATAGACCTCACAGCTTTGAAGCACGGTTTCACCTCAATATATTTTCACTCTCAACAAACTGTATTCATCACAAGAATCAGTTATTAGTCATAATACAGTAATACACCGAGTGAATTTCTATTTATTGAACAGAATAGCTCATTGAGTACAGAGATACATACACAAATCTGTTCTTTGTTGTGTGCAACCGAATAAATGATGCATTTTCTAATGGATTCAGTAAATGGTGAAAGTTTTCTTAAAGCACATTAAAGGAAACCATTAGTCAAACCACTGCAGGCTTCGATTCATGCCACGCAAATTAATGATTGTAGAAATACAATCAGAATTGATGTTACTAACTGAAGTTCAACTTTTTTCTTATGCATTCATAGGATGTGGACATTGCTGGCTGGGCCAGTATTTATTGCTCATCCCTAAACCTCATGCAAATATGATGTGCATAGACAACAAAATTAAGAATTTTTCTTATATGTATTTACTGACAACTTGGAGGATCATTAACACCAGCGCTCTGGTGTGTTTGAAGAACATAGGTCAATAGACCTGTCACTGTCTACAGAGGTTGTAATGGTGGAATACAACAGAGGTTATCGAGGTTCAAATAAGGAAAAAATAAAATTGTGTGATGAACTTGGTAGTAAAGAAAGCTAAACTTCCTAGTTATGGAGATAAGATGGGAAAGTGAAGTTGAGGATTATCAGATCAGTCATGATCACATTGAATGGTGGAGCAGACTCGATGGGCGTGCCAGTTAACTCCCAGCCAGTGTGAAATGCACAGTGAGACAGGCTCAACATTGACAGCGGGGTCAGGAAGATAGCAGATGCCGGGACCAATGAGGGTGCGGATGGGAGATTTAAAAGTTGCTAGGGAGCTCTGTGAAGGCTGGCACCAAGTATCCAGGAGTCTGAGGGACATTGTGTGCTGTACTGAATAATTTTAAAAATTCATTTACAGGCTGTGGGCATCACTGACTTGGCCAGCATTTATTGCCCATTCCTAGTTGCCCTTCAGAAGGTGGTCGTGAGCTGTCTTTTGAACCCATGCAAGTCCTTGAGGTGTAGGTACACGCAGAGTGCTGTTCGGGAGGGAATTCCAGGATTTTGACCAAGTGAAGGTCAGTGAAGGAATGGTGATATAGTTCCAAGTCAGGATGGTGAGTGACTTGAAAGGGAATCTCCATGTGGTGGTGTTCCCAGATATCTGCTGCTCTTGTCATGGGTTTGGAAGGTGTAGCCCAAGGAACCTTAGTGAATTCCTACATCTTATGGATGGCACACATGGCTGCCACCGTGTTTTAGTGGTGGAGGGATTGAATGTTTGTGGAAGGGGTAGCAACCATTTGGGTCGTTTCGTCCTGGATGATGTCGTGTTCCATGTGTTGTTGGAGCTGCACTCATCCAGGTGGGTGGAGCGTATTCTATTACATTCCTGACTTGCGCCTTGTACATGGTGGACAAGGGAGTCAGGAGGTGAGTTACCTGTCACAGAATTCCTAGCTTTTGATCTGCCACAGTATTTATATGGTTAGTCCAGTTCAGTTTCTGGTTGATGGTAGTTGATAGGATGTTGATAGTGGGGGATTCAGCGATCGTAATGCCATTGAATGTCAAGTTAGATCCTGCTGAAGATCGTCATTGTCTGACATCTGTCTGGTGTGAATGTTACTTGCCACTTGTTAGTCCAAGCCTGGATATTGTCCAGGCTTTGCTGCATTTGGACGTGGACTGCTTCAGTATCTGAAGAGTCGTGAATGTTGTTGAACATTGTGAAGTCAACAGCGAACATGACTTCTGACCTTATGATGGAAGGAATGTCATTGATGAAGCAGCTGAGACCCTAACCTGAGGAACTCCTCCAGTGATGTCCTGGTGCTGAAATGATTGACCTCCAACCACCACAACCATCTTCCTTTATGCCTGGTATGATTCCAAACAGAGGAGGGTTTTCCACCTGATTCCCATCAACTCAGGTTTTGGGAGGGCTCCTTGATGGCATATTCGGCAAATGCTGCCTGATGTCAAGGGCAGATACTCTCGCCTCACCGCTGGCATTTAGTTCCTTTGTCCATGTTTGAACTAAGGCTATAACGAGGTCAGGAGCTGAGTGATCCTCACAGAGCACAGAGCATCCATGTGCAGGTTACTTAATAGTGCTGTTAATGACCCCTTCCATCACTTTCACTGATGATCGAGAGTAGACTGACTGGGTGTAATTCTCTGGTTTTGTGTGTACATATCCCTGGATATGTCCTGTCCCACCGGTAGGACAGACTCAGCAGAGGTGGCGGCACAGTCGTATACAGTTAGGAGGGAGTTGCCCTGAGAGTCCTCAACATTGACTCCGGACCCCATGAAGTCTCATGGTTTCAGGTGAAACATAAGCAAGGAAACCTCTTACTGGTTACCACCTACCGTCCTCCTTCGGCTGATGAATCAGTACTCCATGTTGAGCAACCCTTGGAGGAAACACTGAGGGTGGCAAGATATACTCTGGGTGGGGGATTTCAATGTCCACCACCAGCAGTAGCTCAGCAGCTACTAATTAAGATGGATGGGTCCCAAAGGATATAACTGCTAGACTGGGTCTATCCAGGTGGTGAAGGAACCAGAGGGAAAAACATACTTGACCTCATCCTTACTAATCTGCCGGCTGCAGATGCATCTGTCCATGACAGCATCGGTAAGAGAGACCAACGCATAGTCCTTGTGGAGACAAAGTCTCACCTTCACAATGAGAATAATTTCCATCCTGTTGGGTGGCACTATCACCGTGCTAAATGAGACAGACTTCAAACAGATCTAGAAACTCAAGACTGGGCACCCAAGAGGCGCTGTGGGCCATCAACAGCAGCAGGACTGTACTCCGGCACAATCTGCAACCTCATGGCATGGCATGTCGCCCTCAACCATTACTATCGAGCCAGGGGATCAACTCTGGTCAACAGAGAGTGCAGGAGGGCATGCCAGGAGCAGCATCAGGCATACTTATAAATGAGGCATCAAGCTACCAAATTGGACTACTTGAAAGCCACACAGCATAAACAGCAAGTGATAGACAGAGCTAAGTGATTCCCCAACCAATGGATCAGACCTAAGCTCTGCAGGCCTGCCCCATCCAGCCGGAAATGGTGGTGGACAATTAAACAACTCACTGGAGAGGATGCTCCACAAATATCCCCATTTTCAATGATGGAGGAGCCGAGCACATCAGTGCAAAAGATAAGGCTGAAACATTTGCAGCAATCTTCAGCCAAAAAGCAGGACCCCAAGGGTAGTAATCTCAGGATTGCTACCTGTACCACGTGCCAGTGAGGGTAGGAGTAGGATGCTTGGGCGGATGAACACGTGGCTGAGGAACTGGTGTAGGGGGCAGGGTTTCCGATTCTTGGATCATTGGGACCTCTTCTGGGGCAGGTGGGACCTGTACAAGAGAGATGGGTTACATCTAAACTACAAGGGGACCAATATACTTGCAGGGAGGTTTGCTAGTGTTATTGGGGAGCGTTTAAACTAGTTTTGCAGGGGGATGGGAACCAGAGTGCCAGAGCAGATAGTGGAGCACGGATAAAAAGACAGGTTAGTTCAAGCAAAATCACAAATGGAAGGGTTGAGTGTGGTGGAAATAACCTATTGAGGTGTGTCTATTTCAATGCCAGGAGTATTGTGGGGAAGGCAGATGAGCTGAAGGCGTGGATAGACACATGGAAATATGACATTATAGCCATTAGTGAAACTTGGCTACAGGAGGGGCAGGACTGGCAGCTCAATGTTCCAGGGTTCCAATGTTTCAGGCGGGATAGAGGCAGAGGGATAAAAGGTGGGGGGGGGGGGGGAGGGGTGGCATTGTTGGTCAGGGAAAATGTCGCAGCGGTACTCAGGCAGGATAGATTAGGGAGCTTGTCTACAGAGGCCCTATGGGTGGAGCTGAGAAACAGGAAAGGTATGACCACATTATTGGGGTTGTATTATAGACCACCCAATAGTCAGTGAGAATTGGAGGAGCAAATCAGCAGAGAGATAGCTGACAACTGCAAGAAACACAAAGTTGTGATAGTAGGGGATTTTAATTTTCCACATATAGATTGGGACTCGCATACTGTTAAAAGTTTAGACGGGGTAGAGTTTGTAAAATATGTGTTCAGGAAAATGTTCTACATCAGTATATAGAGGTGCCAACTAGAGAGGATGCGATATTGGATCTCCTATTGGGAAATGAGTTAGGGCAGGTGATGGATGTGAGTGTGAGGGAACACTTTGGATCCAGTGATCATAATGCCATTAGTTTCAACCTGATCATGGTTAAGGATAGATCTGGTCCTTGGGTTGAAGTTCTGAACTGGAAAAAGGCCAAATTTGATGAAATGAGAAGGGATCTGGGAAGTGTGGATTGGCACAGGCTGTTCTCTCTGGCAAAGATGTAAATGGAAAGTGGGAGGCCTGCAAAGGAGAAATTTTGAGAGTGCAGAGTTTGTATGTTCCTGTTAGGATTAAAGGCAAAGTAAATAGGAATAAGGAACCTTGGTTCTCGAGGGAGATCGTAACACTGATTAAGAGGAAGAGAGAGTTGTATGAAATGTACAGGCAGCAAGGAACAGATCAGATGCTCGAGGAGTATAAAAAGTGCAGGAAGCTACTTAAAGAGAGAAATCAGGAGGGCTAAAAGAAGACATGAGGTTGCTTTGGCAGACAGAGTGAAGGAAAATCCAAAGGGCTTCTATAGGTATGTTCGGAGCAAAAGGATAGTGAGGGATAAAATTGCACTAATCCCTCTAACCAACGCATCCCAGGACTCTAAGGGGCAATTTTAGCATGGCCAATCAACCTAACCCGCACATCTTTGGAGCTATGATAAGGGGCACAGTTTCAGGGTACGGGACAGGTCTCCCAGTTAGATTAGCAGCCCCCACTGCGTCCCAAGCAGTGCTTTCCAGACCCCCACCACCCACTGGGTGCAGATTGTTCACAGATCCCCAAGACAGGTCTCCAGTGCTCAGTCAAGTGCATAGGAATGGTTGTAAGATTAGCAGCCCCCACTGCGTCCCAAGCAGTGCTTTCCAGACCCCCACCACTCGCTGGGTGCAGATTGTTCACAGATCCCCGAGACCTGTCCCATACCCTGAAACTGTGCCCCTTATCATAGCTCCATTAACTAAGGGGAGCAGCCGCTCCTGACGCACTCTGGCCACATGTCTTGTGAACCCATGAACCCTGACCATTTCCCCTCCTCAACATTCCGGAAACATTCCAACCCCCTTCTCTCCCTCCTCCCCGCCCTCAGTCCCATAGAACTGGCGGCCCTGACCCTCACTCGGTCATGGACCCAGGCATCTATGTGCAGTCAGAGGACAGGCAAGAGTTAGACTTCAGCAGCACCAGGGCAGCATTGCAGCTTGCCTGACAGTGAGTCTTCACCATCCTCCTGCTAGATAAGTCACTCATTGGCATGGCCAACCCAGGCCCATCACCATGAGGCGATATAAATGTGACCCTCAGGTTGGGGACGGGGGGGGGGGGGGGGGGGGGGGTGTGTGGGTGGTGATGTTGCAGGGGTGGGTAGGAAGGTGGTGGTGGGAGGGCTGAAGCCACCGGACACCACACCTCCTAGTGGCTTAACTTCTACACCATAGGCTCACTGGTGCTAGGTTAAGGGCAGGCGACACTTTAACTGCCACCAGGAACGGGTGTCTTCCTCTCCCACGATTTCCAGATGAACGTGGCATAGGTGTCGCACTGTGTCCTTATTTAGGTGGAGCCCGTGGCAGCAGCACATGTCCTTCCATGAGTTGTCGGAAGCTATGTGTGTCCTGTACAGCTGGGGTTTCCTCCTCCACCGTCTTCTGCCATCTCAGGCCTATGTGCAACCAGGTCACTGGCCCCCTGTTGTCCAGGTGCGGCCTCCGGCAACCCTGACCATCCCCAGTGCCATGCACCACCTTGACTGGCTGCCAACCATTAACACATCATCGCTTCAGCAGCCATGGACACTGCCCCCTCATGGTCACCAATGGCATCTCACAGAACTGTACCCTCCCTTCACATGATGCAGAATGACGCCTTCTGAACCCCCAGTGCAGAACTCCACCCACAACCCCCCTCCCCACGCCCACGACTTGGCTGGCCCCTCCCACATTGGTATCCCTGATATCATAGGCCAGAGGCGGCAGCATGAGGCAGACTAGGCTCAGCACTTTGGCAACATTGAGTACATAAGAACTAGGAACACGAGTAGGCCATCTGACCCCTCGAGCCTGCTCTGCCATTCAATAAGATCATGGCTGATTTTTTTTTTGTGGACTTAGCACCACTTACCCGCCCACTTACCATAACCCTCAATTCCTTTACTGTTCAAAAATTTATCTATCCTTGCCTTAAAAACATTCAATGTGGTAGCCTCAACTGCTTCACTGGGCAGGGAATTCCAGATTCACAACCCTTTGTGTGAAGAAGTTCCTCCTCAACTCAGTCCTAAATCTGCTTCCCCTTATTTTGAGGCTATGTCCCCTCGTTCTAGTTTCACCTGCCAGTGGAAACAACTTCCCTGCTTCTATTTTATTTATTCCCTTCATAATCTTATATGTTTCTACAAAATCTCCCCTCATTCTTCTGAATCCCAATGAGGATAGCCCCAGTCTATTCAGTCTCTCCTCATAAGCCAACCCTCTCAACTCCGGAATCAACCTAGTGAATCTCCTCTGCACCCCCTCCAGTATATCCTTTCTCAAGTAAGGAGACCAAAACTGTACACAGTACTCCAGGTGTGGCCTCACCAGCACCTTATACAGCTGCAACATAATCTCGCTGTTTTTAAACTCCATCCCTCTAGCAATGAAGGACAAAATTCCATTTGCCTTCTTAATTACCTGCTGCACCTGCAAACCAACTCCTTGAGATTCCTGCACAAGGACACCCAGGTCCCTCTGCACAGCAGCATACTGCAATTTTTTACCATTTAAATAATAGTCCATTTTGCTGTTATTCCTACCAAAATGGATGACCTCACATTTACCAACATTGTACTCCATCTGCCAGACCCTCGCCCACTCACTTAGATTACCTATATCCCTTTGCAGACTTTCAGCGTCCTTTGCACACTTTGCTCTTCCATCCATCTTCGTGTCATCTGCGAATTTTGACACATTACCTTGGTCCCCATAAGTATAAGTATAAAGAGGAATCCTTGCAGTAAATGCCTGCATGTACCCACCTGGATGTTTATTGCAAAGTGGCTTCCAAACATGGCGTCCAAGTTAGACAAACAGTAGGGAGGCATCCTCCTAACTTCCAGGTGATGGGTGGCCACTGTAGGGAGCATTGCTGAGTTCATGCAGTACGCACAGCTTTATTAACACCTGCCAGGCTCCCTTGATTGAGGCCACAGCTGCCAGGTTCTTGTGGCTGTTAGTGGGGCCTGGGATGGGATGTCCGTGTGCAACTACTGAGCCTTCCCAGAGGTGGCAGGGTGGAGGATGAACCACCCTCTTTCACCCAGGAAGTTGATACACAGCGGTACTCACCCCCTCACTCTCTCTTGCAACTGTTGCATCTGAATCACACTTTATAGGAGCAGTAGTGATTCGTACTGGTGTGATGTCATGCCAGAGAGGTGAAGGAAGTGGGCCACGTGCTGTTTTTGCTAATGAGATTGAAATGCAGTCAGAATGGGTGCAAAATGGTTCAAGCCATTAGAAAGGAGCCGGGAGAATTGCAAACTGTCGGCCGCAAAACAAATTTTTAGACTCTCACACTGTTCTCTGGCATCGGCGCAATCTACTAACGGCGCAGCAAAATTGGAGAATCTCCCCCAGTGTCAGCTAGTTAAAAATAAATCAGCTATTAAAAAAAAAGTCCACATTCTCAAAGTCAAGGAGAGGGGAGATAACTCATGCATCAAGGCTTAAAGATTGGGTGAATGGGATCGAGAGAGAAGGTGTGAGCATTATAGATGGAACACTGACTACATAGAGGATCCATTAGTTCACAACGCATACATAGCTGTCCAGTTGACCCTGCCCATGAGGGATGCTCAACCATCGAAATAGCCCGTCAGAATCCCGAGAGATGCAGATATTAGGGGAGGCCACAGGTGACTCTGAAGGAGCAAGGGAATTGTCCGGGGCCTGTTAAGAACATCAGACATGTGTTTGAGAACTGGCTGCTGAATAAGGTGTAGGAAATGATAGCTTGCAGAACCAGGAGGACAAGGGGTATTAGGAGGGTCTGAAGGTTAGTGCCTTGAACAACCTGACCGTCTCACTCTCTCTCAATCTTCGCTCAGTTCTGAGAGATTTTGGGATGGAGACAGTGGAGCTGTCGATTCTACTGATAACTGCGCACTGCGCTGGGGAAGCACAGACACCTGCAGATTCTCCCAGGGCCAGGAGAGCAAGAGGCTGCAGGGTAGGCTCATGGATTGGCCATAGGTCAGGCCCAACAGGAGGCTTGATGGCCAAGACGAAGGAGACCGAGGGTTCACAGAACCCGGGTGTCCTTTATGGAGCTGTTGGACAACATGTGCCGCAGGAGACTATGCCTCACAAAGGAGACAGTGAGGCAACCATGCAATCTTCTTGGCAACTTGGTACCATATGGAGGAAGGGGGCACACACTCACTGTGGCTGTGAAGGTCACGGCAGCCCTTTTTTGCTTCTACGCCATGGGATCGTTTCAGGGCTTGACCTTTGTGGCAACTCACAGTCATCCGCCCACAAATGCATCCTGGAGGTCATAGAACCATAGAAAATTACAGCTCAGAAACAGGCCTTTTGGCCCTTCTTGTCTGTGCCGAACCATTTTTTGCCTCGTCCCACTGACCTGCACTTGGACCATATCCCTCCACACCCCTCTCATCCATGAACCCGTCCAAGTTTTTCTTACATGTTAAAAGTGACCCCGCATTTACCAAATTGTCCGGCAGCTCATTCCACACTCCCATCACTCTCTGCGTGAAGAAGCCCCCCCCCTAATATTCCCTTTAAACTTTTCTCCTTTCACCCTTAACCCATGCCCCCTGGATCTTTTCTCCCCTCGCTTCAGTGGAAAAAGCCTGCTTGCATTCACTCTATCTATACCCATCAAAATCTTGTACACCTCTATCAAATCTCCCCTCATTCTTCTCCCCTCCAGGGAATAAAGTCCCAACCTATTCAATCTCTCTCTGTAACTCAGCTTCTCGAGTCCCGGCAACATCCTTGTGAACCTTCTCTGCACTCTTTCAACCTTATTTACATCCTTCCTGTAACGAGGTGACCAAAACTGTACACAATACTCCAAATTCGGCCTCATGCGATGCCTTATATAACCTTATCATAACACTCCAACTTTTATACTCGATACTCCGATTTATAAAGGCCAATGTACCAAAGGCACTCTTTACGACCCTATCCACCTGTGACGTCACTTTTAGGGAATTTTGTACCTGTATTCCCAGATCCCTCTGTTCAACTGCACTCTTCAGAGTCCTACCATTTACCCTGTACGTTCTACTTTGGTTTGTCCTTCCAAAGTGTAATATCTCACACTTGTCTGCATTAAGTTCCATTTGCCTCACAAAGGAGACAGTGCAGCAACCATGCAATCTTCTTGGCAACTTGGTACCATATGGAGGAGGGGGGCACACACTCACTGTGGTCATGGATGCATTCGGTGCCAGGGCTGTGGACTATGTTAATTTTGACCTGGATCAGGCCCATCAGGACGAGGGGGTTGTGGGTGTCTTTGACATCACTGATCTGCCACATGTGCAGAGGGCCATCAGTGGCATCAGGGAGTCCCATATATTAGCAGAAATGGGTTCCACTCGCTTAATGTACAAATGCATGACCACTAGGTGAACATCATGTACATTTTTCAGGGAGTGTGCATGATAGCTTCATCCTTGGCCAGTCTCAAATCCCTGGAATTTTTGAGGGTCGCCTTAGGCTGCAAGGATGACTTGTAGGCGACAAAGGATATCCGTAAGGTGTTGGCCTGTGCAGAGGCCTAACTGAAGCAGAGGTCCATTACAATGAGGTTCTCAGTGCATCTGGACTGTGACCAAATGGTGCATTATGCTGCTGAAGATGCACTTCTGCTGCCTTGACAGGTCTGGGGGTGGGAGGAGCACTGCAATACAGTCCCCAGAGGGTCTACCACATTGTTGTTGTCTGCTGTGCCCTCCATAACTTAACACAACAGTGAGGCAACATCCTCGATGAAGACGACCAGCAGGAGCGGGAGGTTGGCTCTGATGAGGATGATGTCCAGGAGGGAGAGCCTGAAGAGGAACCAGAGGATGGAGGTCAGGCGAGTGCCAGGGTTCATTTGGGTAGGAGAACCAGGGATGCACTCATCACTCGGATGCCCCACACACACATCTCACTCCTTAGACCTTTGTAATCCCCTCCGCAACCACGGGAGGGTGCTCACTGCAGAAACATCCAATCAGTGTGCTGGGCTTGGCAATCTTTGTGCATGTTCAGCATGTCAATAATGCAGGAGGGTGATGATGACTCGCAGTGAGGAAAGTGGTGCAGTAATGCAGAATTTTTCAGGTTGGGGAAAATAAAAATTAAAGTGCCACAATATCGCAATCCAGATCGCGCCACTGAAGCCTGGGCAAATTGCACCAATTCTTGTGCTGAAAATGACACTGCCACGCTTTTGGAAAATTCTGTCCACTGCTTTTTTCTTTAAAAAGACCTTCCACTTAGCTGCAAAAGATCAGGATCTTTCTCTTGCTTTCAGCTAAATATTGGCAGAATTTAAAGGAGTCTATAATGATTTAATAACTTTCCAGAGAAAGAGGTTTCAAAGATTTTCCATTCTTCAAAACTGCCTACCCATTCAAAACTAATGCAAGCATTAAACTGTTGCAATAACAGCAATTTCTTGCTCATCTTGTGCTGAAAGATGAAATCAAAATATTGTGCGACCTTGCTTTAAAAACTGCAAATGACCTCATGAAACTACATCAGAATCAGCATACTCCAATGACACAGACAGCATGAATAGGTACATCTTGGTCACAAGGTCTACCTTGAGGATTAATGTCAATTTCGTACCGAACAAAAGGTTTTGGAATGATTTCTCCTTAGTCACTTTGTGATATTTAAGACTACGCTAATAAAGAACATATTTTAATTGGTTGAACTTCAATCAGTGCTCCACAATGAACAATTTCAACTTTGTTTTCTAAACGTCTGTGGAAGGGAGTTCCAGCTAACAGAGCCACAGCAGGTTTTTAGTTTTAGCAACAGCTGGGAAAGAAAGAGTTAAGATGATTTTCACCTAACAAGATGATGTAAACAGTTTGCTCATATGTGAATGCTGAACACTATTAAAATGAATGAGGCATGATTTTAATGTTAAGTATCTATATTTATATATATTAAATTTAATTCAAATTATATTTGTTCGCCTCAGTCAAAATGCGAGCATCCATTAGTCAGCAGAAAATACAATGTAGTTTTGAGTTTGGGGCAGATACTGAAACATTTAATATCTAAAAGAAAAAGGTCCTATCGTCCAAGACAGAGTGTGTCATTTCTCGGGACCAGAAATGGCACGATCAGTTTGTTTTGGCAGTATGCATGTGAGAAAGGTATTTGGGTGGAAGCGTCCTTAGAGACATAGCAACAAGGAAATGAGCCATGCCAGAGGGAGGAAATCCGGTTTTTGGATTGGCAAATGAAAGATCATCAAGTCAAGTAGTGCATCGCAATTGGTTGAGGTAATCCGTCATGTTTTGGGCTGATATGTTAATGCGAAATCAAATCAAATCTAAGCTAATTAGAAGGTGTATCTTAGATTGCAGAAGGTATAATTGCATTGGATTTTGGCTCAGTGCCTCAGATCTTTGGCGAGGTCTTAGCACTGATCCAAAGCTATTTGACCATCCAAAGGCATCCCACGGCTGTAGGTTAATGTTTTGTCTTGTAAATGATTTTTCATGTTTTTAATAAATTTTAGTTACGTCTTGAGCTAAAATTTTGCCTTTGCAAATTTAATTCTTTAGTTTTCGTAGGTTTTTAAGAGAATCAGGCCACCAATAAGAAACCCCCACCATAAGGTCACAGTAAAAATCTTGTTACTTGTGTAGAAAACTTGTTCATCATTCTTCCCCTTCCTAACTCAGAATTAATCTTTAGGTGGGGTTTCATTTGGAGTGCAATGGTGATGCACCCATAAGTGCATGAATACATCTTGGGTCAGGAGTGGACCTCATAAGATTTTGAGTTTTAATCATATGGAAGGGGCCATATGCGAGGAGGCAGGATATCTAGTTCAACAGCAGATCTGGGTCTGCGATTGAGCCTTAGAGGCATATTCCAATGACTTAAAAGTCTGTGGTGGGAATGCATTGCAATGCAAAGATCGGGGGAACATACAGTGGAGATGCTGAGGGAGGGGGTGCTATGCGCAACTTTGCTCAGAGTATGGTGGAGCCCATGCATGCCATGAGTTCTGCTATGTCTCAGGTATGAGAGTGCATGGCTTCCTCCATGGGAAACAAGGTCTCAACATATGACGCATATACACCCTGACTTGCATTCCATCGCTCAAGCCATCTGCTCCATCCTCATCTATTCAACTGCTATCATGGACATGCACAAACATACTTGCAGTTAATTTGATTTTCGGCATGATTTTTCACATTTAAAAGATATTATAGGCTTTAATTTCATTCAGTTTGTTGTGCAACCTAGCACCACTGTAAATTGTGCCTTCTCATGTCCAGTGGTTTTCGCTTGAACTGTTTTCGAACCTTTCCACTCCGCAGTTCAGCTGCTGGATATATTGAAATTCATGGGCATTTCATCCATGTTGCTGATGTGACATAACAGGTACTTGTTTTTTTGCCACTCTCCGATGAAGAATTGCTGGAAACTGGTAATCTTGACATCAAAGTCCATTGATACGGTGAGCAATCTTTGTCTCCTGCTGCAACACTAGACATTTTTGTTCCATAAAGCGACTACAGCAACTCGCTATCATTCTGAATTTTTTTTTACGACACTCATGTTGACCCATTTAAGTGCGTAGAAAGGCATGCATTTCTCGAGACAATGGGCGGAATTTATTGAAGACTTGAAGCCGGGGGCGGGGTGGGGGAAGAGGGGTGTTGGGTGGTGGTGTCCATCATCCCTAATTCAACCTTTGGAAATGTGCCGCAATAAACTATTCAAGGATCATGTTTGCACCAAATGGAATGGACGAATGGTTGACAGATAAAAAAGTATTTACAAAGAGTGGAAATACTTTAGACAAAGTCCATGACTCGATGACTATATGCATCCTGTGCCAGTTTGATGTTTTATGTGATTTCATCATCAAATCATGGGATGCTACTAGTAGACAAGATGTCATCAGATCTTTCAACAAATGCAAAATATCCAATTGAGTAGATGGAGATGAAGATGTTCTGTTGTAGACAGATGATTATAAAACCAAAAGTGACAAATATAATCCAGAATGGGAGCCTTATGCTGATGTCATAGGCAAAGTGACTCAAAATAAATCTGATACACAGTTTACATCATATGCCAAAAGCACTGAATTTGATGGGTTTATAAATGTTTCGATTGTGGTTAAGACATCTTTGTAGAATTAATTCAATAATCCATGCCACATTAATTTAAATATGAATTACTGTGTAATTTCTTTTCATATTTCAAAATGATCACCACTCTGGTGTATACTCGGTATACAAGTCGACCCCTGTTCTTGGAAGGATTTTAGAGGCTTCAACGGTTGTCTTATATGCTGCGATCTACAGTATATTTTTGAAAGTTAGTAATTCTCCTTGGTAATTCTAAAGGCACCATCTTTGATGGTGCCGCAACTGCTTTATTGCAGTGGACTGTCATCCTAGTTACATGCTCAAGGTTCTGGAGTCAGGTGTCACTGCACAATTTTCAGAGGTGAGTGTGCTGCTACCTGTTGTGGTTCAGGTGTTTTAGTGGAGCCCGCCTGGATCATAAGTTTTACATCTTGAATTTGGCTAGGATAAGCATGAAAGGCTTCACTTCAGGTATGATTCAAATGACCCACTAGGGAGATTTTATCAATATTTATTTCAGAATATAGTCAACATGTATTGTAAGAAAATTAGCAAGAACTTTTATCAATTACAAATAAGAAACAAAACAACCACTACAAATGTATAACCCTTAACAAAGATATATAATGTGTTCCAATCAAACCAAAACCCTTACCATAAACAAAACCCTTTAAACAGGTTCAATACAGCAAAGTCTAGTGCTCGTGTGACAATGGAAATGGAGTCCTTTGGTTGAAGCTTGCAGTTCTCTGGATTCACTGAGAACAGTCTGAAGACAAGACAGCTTCCCAAAATACCAGAAAGACTCTGGTCCAGCCCCCAACAAGAGCAGATTTTCACCTTTCAGGAAAACAAGATCTTGTTTTCAGCTAACCAATGGAATCGCCAAAGAAAAAACAGGGAGAGAGAGACTTCTCTTTCAGCTTGATGCTTCTAACACTCCAACTCCCAAACTGAAACTGAAAATGAACTCCTGTCACCTGATCTGCCCACAGTTTTTACCTCCTCCCAACAATGTCATCACCTAAGACTGTAAGCATGAATTTAAAAAAACTTAAAAAGGTACACTAACATCATATACATTTTAGTCAAGACAGGGATATCTACAATAAATTTTAGAGTTAACCTTATGGTGGATTGCAATATTCCTTTAGAAAGTGCCAATCTTTCAATAAATTGAAAATACCACACACCTAACATTATATCAAGGTACTAATCTCAAAATGATTATGAAGAATGACTTTTGTACACCACAATGTACTCTCCTGTTACAATGCGATTTTTAATTGGCTTTTATAATCGCAATTTACATCATGTTGAATTTCTTCCACGTACCTGTGTGTGGACATTGGATCAAAACCAGGATCAGAATCAATCTTGCCCACATAGTTAATTAACTTGTCAACATTCACATATTAGGATCACAAATATGGAGAATATCCCATGGGCATGATTCCAGCAGCCATTTGTACTTTATCTTTCATGCAGACATCCCATTACTGATTGGAAAGAAAGAATTCTAACTGGATTTTAAATAATGTAAGCAGTAGCTTTTGTACAAAGCTTTTGTACATTTACACCATTAATCTTAAATTTTAACCAGTTAGGTTTTGGAAAGGCATTTTTAAAAATCTTACTGTTTGTTACTCTGTAATAATCTTTTTCAAAGGAGTTGTGACTAAATTTCACTCCTTGGGAAACTGTTCCTGCCAAATTCAAATAGCATTCACATATCTGGTGTGATGAATTCATTCACTGTAGTGTTCCTGATTTTCCACCAGAGGAAATCTATAAAGCACAAACACCTACAGCATAGCTTGGATGCTATGCCTAGAGTCATGCAGGTAGGTTTTGAACAAGTCTTGAATAGAAGAGTTTTATCTTTAGTTGTTTCTGTTGAGTCACTATTTGATTATAGATGTTAATTTACTGAGATTACTTTTCAGTTACTTACAATCTTTCTCAAAAGTTCTGTTTTGATAATCGGCTTTAATATGTGGATCTGCCTACCTGGAGGATAGAAAGTAATTATGTATCACGATGTTGATATTTAAAACAACAGACTTCATTCATCCAAATTTAATTTGTTAAGAACAGATTGCCAATAAGTGTTGAAGCATATTTACACTGGATGAGAGGATCAATGCCTTTCATGTGACTGAAGTTGTAAGCAGCCCTTCCTTTGGGTCACAAAACTTAATGTGGTTAAGCAAGTTTACTTATGCGTACAATATTTTTCTTGTTGGATTTTACAAATTACTTAGAATTTTAAAAACAGCACAATACACAAATTACATCCACAATTCTCTTTATCATATTCCAACAACATTAACTTTTGTATCATTGAATAATCTTGATATCCTTCAAAAGGACAACCACCTTTGCCTATCAGTTTCCCAAGGCAAAGAAAAATACAAAACTGCATCAACAGAGTACTATTTCACAAATATCTTTTAAATGATGTATGCTAACACCTGTAAAGTACATTTGGGTTTTTGATGGTTTTGAAATGGAAAGCAGCAAGGGTACAAAAGAGGTCCTATCTCGTGGAATTTACTATCTTTCTAAAGATTATGGTTGAAAATACTGTATTTATACTGCAGATAGATTGAAATATAAGCATGTCACTCTATTGAAGCCTGAGGTCTGTTGGAAGAATACCATATTAAAGTATGTACAAAGTTGCAATAAAAATTTTCGTGGATTATATCTTTCATCTTGCTTATCAATCTATGTTGCACAAGTATGCTCTCTCAAAAATTGCAGAACAGATAACGCCTATAACTCTTTTGCTAATTCCTTAGTTCCTTTTGATAAATATGGCAAGGATATTTGAGCTGCCATTAGAAGTTTGGCCTATTTTTCACCAAACAGGAAATTTGATTTGATATGTTAATCTGTATTTGGCCAGGAATGAACTATCCGAAATGCATTGAACATTGGTTTGCAGAGTGCTTAAATTTACTAATGTAGTGATTACAATTATCAAGCACAGATTTAGCTGACCCTCTCCGCAATACAAACAGGAAATATTATATTGCTTTTCTATGTACTTGTAAAGGGAAAATATCTGTACAAAAATGATAAATCAAGCGATCCCACAATGTTAGTTGGAAGCTTTGCTTGAAGGGAACATTTGTTAGGAATAAAGTGACAACATTAGTGTCAATTCTCCAATTGGTGTCCCCTTGGAAGAAGGTTTTGCTGGGAGTGAGGGAGCACTGATATATTCTTTCATTTAACATTCCATTTCAGAATTCTTCTTCTTGCTCTGGTCTTTCAATATTCATGATGTGGAGATGCTGGCGTTGGACTGGGGTAAACACAGTAAGAAGTCTCACAACACCAGGTTAAAGTCCAACAGGTTTATTTGGTAGCACAAGCCACTAGCTTTCGGAGCGCTGCTCCTTCGTCAGGTGAGTGAGAGTTGTGTTCACAAACAGGGCATCTAAAGACACAAACTCAATTTACAAAATAATGGTTGGAGTCTTTATAGGTAATCAAGTCTTAAAGGTACAGACAATGTGAGTGGAGAGAGGGTTAAGCACAGGTTAAAGAGATGTGTATTGTCTCCAACCAGGATAGTTAGTGAGATTTTGCAAGCCCAGGCAAGTCATGGGAGTTACAGATAGTGTGACATAAACCCAAGATCCCAGTGGAGGCCATCCTCATGTGTGCGGAACTTGGTATCAGTCTCTGCTCAGTGACTCTGCGTTGTCGAGTGTCGTGAAGGCTGCCTTGGAGAACGCTTACCCGAAGATCAGAGGCCGAATGCCTGTGACTGCTGAAGTGTTCCCCAACAGGAAGAGAACAGTCTTGCCTGGTGATTGTCGAGCGCTGTTCATTCATCCATTGTCGTAGTGTCTGCATGGTCTCCCCAGTGTACCATGCCTCGGGACATCCTTTCCTGCAGCGCATCAGGTAGACAACGTTGGCCGAGTTGCAAGAGTATGTACCGTGTACCTGGTAGCAAACTACCCCAGCCTTCAGGATCAGAAGACAGACACGGGACATGGCGGACAGAGTACCCTTCGTCGTCCAGTACTTCCCCGGAGCGGAGAAGCTACGGCATCTTCTCCGGAGCCTTCAACATGTCATTAAAGATGACGAACATCTCGCCAAGGCCAGCCCCACAACCCCACTTCTTGCCTTCAAACAACCGCACAACCTCAAACAGACCATTGTCCGCAGCAAACTACCCAGCCTTCAGGAGAACAGTGACCACGACACCACACAATCCTGCCACAGCAACCTCTGCAAGATGTGCCGGATCATCGACATGGATGCCATCATCTTACGTGAGAACACCATCCACCAGGTACACGGTACATACTCTTGCAACTCGGCCAACGTTGTCATGACACACGACAACACAGAGTCGCTGAGCAGAGACTGATAACCAAGTTCCGCACACGAGGATGGCCTCAACCAGGATCTTGGGTTTATGTCACACTATCTGTAACCCCCATGACTTGCCTGGGCTTGCAAAACCTCACTAACTGTCCCGGCTGGAGACAATACACATCTCTTTAACCTGTGCTTAACCCTCTCTCCACTCACATTGTCTGTACCTTTAAGACTTGATTACCTATAAAGACTCGCATTCCAACCATTATTTTGTAAATTGAGTTTGTGTCTTTATATGCCCTGTTTGTGAACAGAACTCCCACTTACCTGACGAAGGAGCAATGCTCCGAAAGCTAGTGGCTTGTGCTACCAAATAAACCTGTTGAACTTTAACCTGGTGTTGTGAGACTTCTTACTTTCAATATTCTGCAGCTTTTAATTCCCTCCAAAATTGTAAAACAATCTCATTATAATGCGTATCCAGTAACATTGCAAATTGCAAGAGTATGTTCACAAATGTGATTTTGGAAATCTAATTATATAATATATTCTATTCATATAATGCAAATTATACATGTTTTAAGTACACCTCCGAATCAGAAGGTTTGGATTTAAGTCACCCCCTAGAGTCTTGAGGACCAAAATCTAGGCTGACAACCTAGTGGAGTGTGCCATTGTTGGAGATGCTGGCTTTCAGATGAAACATTAAACTGAGACCAAATCTGTTCTGTCAGATGATTGTAAAAATTCCAAAGCACTATTTGGAGGAAGAGCGGGATGTAATGTCTTAACTACGTGAAGGGCTGTGGGTTTTAAATAAAGAGAAAAGATGTGCTTTGCACATGTAAATTCAAACTAACAACAAGGTTTATTCTAAGAGCTCTTGCCTGTACGGAGTACTAATTGAAACTAAAACAGCAGTCGGTGCAACACCCTAGCTCTTAAAGTAATCGTGCAACTACTTAAATATATAACATTCCTCCCCTTTTACTTCTGTGGTCAATGTTATACATAAAATCAATAATACTCTAGACACAGTATTATGCACCATTAATCATTACACACATATCAATAAGAAAGTCAATCAGGAGGACATCTATTCCTCTTTGATTGTTTATGACATTCTGGAACTTAGCTGTCCTTGTCCCCAGAAGTATGATTTAGACTCTTGGGAACTAATTCTGCATCATTCTCACTTGATACAGTAACAAAGACACAATCATCAGGCAACTCAGATTCAACTAAGTCTTCTGTTGTAGTATTCACAACATTAGGGACTAAAGAATTTGGTACTCTGGAGATGATCCAGGGAAATAATTTTGTGACAACAACAATTGGTCAGCAAGGTATTGCCAAACTAGTTTATCTTCGGTTTGAAGCGTGTAAGAAATTGGACTTGCTTTTGCTAAAACTATGGGTGGTACCCATTTTTCACATGTAGTATAATTACACGCTAACATTCAATGCCCTTGTTGAAATGAGCGTCGTTTTGCCTTCACTTCTTGTCTAGCAACATGAGATTGTTGTTGACAATGTACTCTCTCTGAAGTTTCTGGAGGTAATAACAAATCAAACGTAGTTCTCAACTTGCTCTTTAAGAGTGGTAATGCAGATGAAGTTGGGTATTCGCATGAATAATGTTTCTATAAGATGCCAAAAATCTATTCACATGACATGATAAAAAAGCTTACTCTTTTGATGCTTTTAAAGAATGCTTCAAGGATTGTATGAATCTTTCAGCTAATCCACTGGTTGATGGATGATAAAGTACAGATTTTATATGCAGAGTACCACTTACTTTGAGATAATCCTCAAACTTTTGAAGTAAACTATGAACCATGACTGCTAATGATCTGTTCCAGTTTACCAAATCCTGCAAACATTTGGTCAAGTTTTTCAATGGTTGTTCAGTTTTGGTAGAGCACATGACAACTTCGAGCTTTGGCGGTGCATCAATTATGACTAAGAACATGTAACCCTCAAATGGACTCGCAAAACCTACATGCAATCATTGCCACGGCATTTTAGGCTACTCTCAAGGGTGATGTATTTCTTATTCGTGCACAGGATTGACACTGCCCACTTTTTCTTCAATCTGAGCATCCAGACATGACCACCAAAAATAACTACGTGCTAATTCCTTCATCTGAACTATTTCAGGATATTTTTCATGTAAGAGTTCTTGAACAACTACATGCAGGCTTGGAGGAATGAGCTTTCAGATGGCCCACTTTGGACAAACAACCCAAGCTTTCTTGAACATATGATTTTCAAATCAGGATGCAGATGATGCGTTTTAGCTAGCATTCCTTTCAATTCCATATCCATCACCTTCCACATCATGGGTTCATTTTTGGTATGTCTCTGAATTTAAGAAGCTGTTACAGGCAAATGATCTACTAGCGAAAAATAAAGAATATCAGCAAAACTGGTTAATGGCATCTGCTCAGTATGTAAAGGCAAGCATGATAATGTATGAGCATTAGCATGGCATTCCGATTGACAATATTTTATATCGTAAGAGTGTGCACTAAGATCAGTGACAATCTTTGCAATCGGTTAGCAGCTAACAACAGTATGCCTTTATAAGGCCCAAAAGCAGTAGTTTAATGGTCGATAATCAGTCAATATGTGAAATGATGATCATATAAATAATGATGAGACCTTTATATGCCAAAAATTATACTCAATGCTCCTTTTTCTAGCCCAGCATAGTAAGATTCAGCACTAGTCAGAGTACACAAAGCAAAAAAGAGCCCGAGTGGGATTGTGGACAGTGTAGACTTGACAGGCCAAATGGCCTCCTTCTGCAATGTAGGGATTCTATGAAAAACTATTGGTCTTCCATCTCCGGAAGGCATAGTATGTGAAACTACTGCCTCTACTCCAAAAAGTGAAGCATTGCAAGCAAGAATGGTAGCTTCAAGTTAAAATGAAGCAATACTTAAGACTTCTGCAAGGCATCTTTAACATCCTTGTATGCTTTCTCACATTCTGTTGTCCAGTTCTATGACTGTTTTATATGCAATGGCTTCAATAATGTAACTAAGTTAGAACAAATTTGCCATAATAATTAATTAATCCTAGAAAGGGCCTCAATTGCACCACATGCATCAGAAGTGATGCTCCTTTTAGGCGCTTTAAGTAGGCCTTTACTATCAATAATGTGACCCAAGTACTGGATTGATGCCTGGAAAAAGTCACACTTCTTTCTTGATACACAGTCCATGTACTTGAAGATGTTCCAATGTTGCTTCTAAATTATTTAAGTTCTCTTGTTCACTGGCCCCTGTAATTAAAATATCATCCAGGTAATATTGTACACCAGAGAGACCACTTAAGATCTGATGTATCAATCTTTCGAATAGGGCTGGTGTGATATTATTCCAAAAGACAATCTTTTATAATGAAAATGACCTTTATGAGCAATGACGTTAAGCAATGGTTGAGATTCAGCTGCTACATTAATCTGTAAATATGCTTGTGAAAAATCAATCATGCTGAATTTTTGCACACCTGATAACCTAGCAAACGAACCTTCAATTAAAGGAAACGGATGTTGATCAACACTGGATTTATGGTTGTTTTAAAGTCATCACAATTACGAACTGAACCATCTGGTTTCATGACAGGTACGATGTGGGTAGTCTAGTCACTTATTGCAATTAGCTCTAATACAGCAGTGTTAACAAGTCTACTGATACTTCTTTGATCTTATGAAGAGTTGCATTTGGCTTCGCTCTTGCTTTGAGACTTTTTGGTTGACTATTCTGCTTTATCTTGAGTTTCACTTGAACTCCCTTTATTGAGCCAAGTGTCACTTGGAGTACTCTCTCGAAGCTGCTGTCCACCAATCTGTTGAAGACACTCCAGTTAGCTTTATCTTTTCCAACCACGATTTTTCAAATAGAGCTGGAAAATGATCTATCTCATGGAGAGGCAGCTCTGCTATCTGTCCATTCAACTCTATGTTGGCCATGATGTAACCTTTTAACGGCACAATCTCTTCCGTGTACGTCCTTAAAATCATATCAGCTGGTTTTAAAGGAAAATGCTTGAGCATTTGTTGGTGTTAGTCTCAGGAATTAAAGATACAGCAGCACCAGTATGAACGTCCATCCTAATATGTTGTCCACTTTACTTCGGAATCGATGTGATTCACCCTCTTTAGCAGCCAATTGCATCAACACTACGGGGGTGATCTTACCTTCTTGTCCCGCTGGCTGATGGGTGGAGCGAGCCAGTAAAATCACGAGTGTGGCGAAAAATTGGGTTTATGCCCGGTTTCTCACGTCTCGTGATCTTACCAGACCCAGATTTCCAGCAAGATCAGCCTCATGCATGGGAAGGGCACAAGGCTGATCTCAATACTTAAATCAATTCAAATATAGATTTAAACATTATTAGTGAACCCGGGACAGAATCATCCGGGCTCATTTGCCTTAACAGCCTCGCTGGTGAAGATCCTCACCGAGGAGGATCACATATGGTCCCCATCAATGGGGACCTATCATGATGGACTTGTCTGGCACTACCCACCAGGCACCCTGGTGATTGGCCGAGGAGGCCAGCAATCGCCAGGAAGGGGGGGGGGGGGGGAAATGATATTGAGGGGGTGGAGGTGACTGACAGACAGTGCAATAGAACAGAAAGATTGTGCAAAGTGGCATAGGATTGGACTCATGGCCTCACCAAAAAATCAGATCTGAAACTCTCCAGTTTCACGTTCATTCGGGACTAAGATTTTTTTTAAGGTCACCCGCTACGATTTCTACCACTGTCTTTAAAGTCAAAGTATGTTCAGACTGCCATCTTCTTTGGATAGCCTCATTTTGGAGACCACAAAGTAGACTGTCTCAAAGAGCATTTTCTAAGGACTCAACACTCAAATGTGGTGCCATTCCTTTTAAAGTTGTCACAAACTGCAATGCTTTTGCCTTCCACTTGATTTCTTCGGTGGAACCTGAACCATTCTGACTTTGCTGGATGAACCAAGTTCCAGAAAAAATTGAATGTTTTACTTCATATTGTACTAAGGAAAGCTGGTACAAGCAGCTCATTTGCAATTTTATTTGCTTGTACATAGTATGGAAAGTGCTCAGCATAAGGATTCCATGATTCATTTTATTCACTGAAAGGACCCTTTGATCCTAATTGACCTGCCATTTTTCTTGCAGTCACTAGAGCCTCCAAATTGCTCAATATATATTTTACTGTGTTCCCAGTACTCCCCTTTTTACCCTGAAGACCGCTGACTTGATGTACTTATTTTTTCAAATGACCCCAGCGATACAGCAAAGCATCCCTTTTTTTCAAATATGTCAGATACTGCTTGGAATCTCACCCCCCTGATCTGAAAACCACCCCTTTTAAGACTAGACAGAGTGTATTTTACTTACTTGGTCTTCCTGCACTGGCACTTAAATTTTTAATCCAGTTGTGGCTTTCCCCCAACTTCCTAATATTCGAAGTGTGAGGACCCACAATGTTTTTTCTTCTACCAAGGATCTTTTCTCAATGTTCTCAATGAAACAAAATTCCGACTCATTGCCAATTTTATTTTTGTAATGTTCTAACTATATTAGGGGTTTTGGGTTTCAAACAAAAAGATAAGATGTGGTTTGCACATGAATATTCAAACTAACAACAGCAAAGTTTATTCTAGGAGCTCTTGCCTGTACAGAGTACAAACTGAAACTAAAACAGCAGCCTGTACAATATCCTATGACATTACTGTCAAATCATGTGATCAACTCTTACAGCAAACACTCAACTATTACATACATAACGCCAGTCAATATTTAACTTTAAAGTCACTAAAATATATTGGCCATGATTTTCCAGGCCCATTCACTGCAGGACAAATCTTGTTATGGTCGCTAACTCTCAAGATGGCCATAACAGATTTGCGCCAGGGAGATCTCAGAAAAGATCTATCCCACCCCTGACTGCGATATAATTACCATCAATTTGCACTAATTTAAATATTCCTAAATGAGATAATGCCATAGTTTTTAGAGGCATCAGAAGATCCCCCTACTGGTGTGATGTCATGCCAGTGGGAATCACTACTGCTCTCCAGCAATCAAGAAGACCATACAAGAGGCATGGAGGCCAGTGTAGTCTCCAGACAGTCAATGACAGTATCAACTTGGCAGTGGCAGAGGGCAGTGCCAGCTGGGCAATGCCAGGGGCCAAGACCAGGGCACGTGGCAGTGATGGGGGAGGGGGGAGATTGCTTGTGATGATGCATGAGGGGGCAGGGGAAATTTCTGGCAATGATGGTTGGGAGGGAGTTTCAATGTCTCTAGGGTGGGGAGAGGGAGAGGGGGGTGGGGGTGGTGGCGGGGGGGGGTTCCCTTTCCGATCTCTGTGGAACTAGTTCTGTCAATGTCTTTAGGCCCTGTCCTTCAAAAATGATGGCGCAAAACATGCCCCCCTGTTTTTCTTTGACAAAGCACTAAAATGGAGAGAAAGACACCGGTTTTCAGTCAGAACCTGACACTACCATTTTTTGGGAAAATTCTGCCCATTATCTGGTAGTTATCAAATGATTGTTTGTTGGACCTTGCTTTGCGCAAATTGGCCATGTTTCCCTCATTACAGATTATTCCATCGCTTCAAGTGCTGTTACTTTGGGACAACCTGCAGTCAGGAAGGTGCTATAACATTATTTTTTATGGCTCCAGAACTCTTTGATGCCCATCTCTTGGATTTCACTACTATGTTGCAACGGAAAGCCATTTTTTTACATGAGATGTAAAGGCTAAAACTCAAAACACAGATCAAAGAAATTATGCCTTTTATTTTATATTGTATAGAAAAATGGGAACTGAATAACTTTTAAATAACAAGCCAATTAACAACTAATGAGATTTTGTTAACCATGTAACTTTTAACCTTAAATATAAAACAAGAACTACTTGTGTGCAGTTTTTTTTGTTAAAATATAAAAATACAGACCGGTGCAATATTAATGGAAAACATACAAATTGCAAGTGTAGCTCCCTAAATCTTAATTTTCAGGCAGATAAAGCAATAACATTGTGAATGTGAAATAGTAACCTGTTAGTTACATTTTGTTTGTTTACAGATTATAAATATTCCAATCTGAGGAGTGTTGACAAGAATCCTCACTGAAGCCATTCCTTATAGGGCTACCTCCAGGATGGAGTATATAATACTGGACACGATGCCATTGCATCAACCCTTATGCACCTCTGAAGGTGAGTCTTTGGCAGTCTGAAACCAATATTATGATGTTAAGATGATGGACGAGTGGATGATTTGATGAGTGTCACATCAAAAGATGAGATGACATGGTGGACCTCTGTGGAACATTTTGCAGCATCCCAATTTCTACAGCCTTCACAAGCCTCAGATATATGAAGTAAAGTTCTCATACATATATTCTCAGAGATTGTAATGGAAATATGGGGGCTTTATGACTCATGTCTCTAATCTGTATTGTTACCTGTAAAGAATATTTCCATTCAAGAGACTGTCTTCTGTTGACAAATTAAACAATCTATGGTGCCTTCTCCACTTAGGCTTGGGTTTGCCTATTCAGTATCAAGCCTTTTTTAGTAGTACCAGATTCTTTTGTACTGTTCATGCTTCCTTCTCAGAAATCATATTGACTTATTAAATCTTCTGGTTTTTGGAAAGTCGGAGACTGGACGTTAAACTGAATCATAGAATCCCTACAGAAAGAAGCCGTTTGGCCCATCGAGTCCACACTGGCTCTCTGATAGAGTATCGTACCCAGGCCCACCCACATTATCCCCATACATTACCATGGTTAATTCATCTAACCTACACATCTTTGGACACCATTACATGGCCAATCCACCTAACCTGTAGTCTGTGGGAGGAAAACTGGAGCTCCCAGAGGAAACCCACACAGACACAGGGAGTAGATGCATATCAGGACCCCAGAGAAATTCTGTCGTATGGACCTACCTGGGAATTGCCCAAGAAATTTAAACTTCTGATAGATAAACTCCCTGCACCCTGGGACCCTCCATGAAGTCTCCAAATCGGAGTTAGAGTTGGACACTGGGGACAGTTCAGCGGTACTTATTGGGGTAGATACCCAGGAAATGTTTAATAGATTAAAACCTAGTCTAACATCTGAGTAACTCTAGAACTGATCCTCCAATCACTTCCCCTCACCAACCCCCCACAACTGGACGAATCCCCAACCCAACTACCCCAAATTGACTACATCCTGAGCCAGCCCGACTACCCTCCCAACTTGACTGCGTGCCACCCAACCACACAACTACTGTCCCACCTGACTAACCCCTAAGAACCCAAATATTCTCCAATTACCTTTCTATCCGACCCAATTAATGCCCAAACCAACTATCCTGCCGATCCGACTACCTACTTAGCCCTCCTCCCACTTACTCACCTCACATACTTAACCATCTCAACTATCTACTCACCAAAATACCTCACCCATTCACCCACTTCACCCTCTTTCTCACCTCATTTATTTACTCACCCACCCAATTTATCCAACTCACCTATTTACCCACCTCATGCCCTACCCACTTACCTACCTCACTTCTACTCACCCTACCCACCTCATGTATTCACCCATCCATTCACTGGGTGGTATTTTCCCAATTTTTGGCAGAGTGGCGCAGTGGGTGGGAAAAATGGCATGGAAGCCTCTGACCCCATCAGCACCTTTCTCCGCTATATTCGTTGGCTGATAGTCAAAAAAAAATGAAGGGGTGGGTTCCATGATGTATTCCGCCCCGCTAGCAACTTACATTTTAAAAGATTGGAGTGCCCTTTAAAAAAACTTAATGAGATCCTGATAATGAGAAGTAAATTTGTTGTAATGGTCTTCCCGACATTAAACGTCAGGATTCCCAATATGTCATTAGTAGAGAGCAGGATCAATCGCAACAGGAAATCCTGCCAGACTAAATTGCATTTTGTGCCTCTCGTGATATTTTGCGCTCCCATCACCAGTCGCACCTACTATGAACAGGAGAATATCCCGGCCACTAACGTTCAAACTCAACATTTAAACTTACCATATGGCAGCTAGTGCTGTAAAAATAGGGTGTGGGTTCGATGCTGATCCTCTTCGCAGGTCTCAGCATGGATTCCTGGCTGAAGGATTTTTGGATGCTGCATAATTTTCGGATTGATCAACATGGAATGGAGCAGAAGATTTGGGCCATTGCCTTTATGACCCTGATGTAGAAACATCTGTAGAGATATAAAAGTAAAGTCTGCTTAATTCATATAAAAGATTGCAAAATGACTAAGAATTATGAACATTAAAGAGAATAATTAAAGATAATCTATGCAAAAGCAACTGAGAGTGGATCAAAAATATTTACATGCACATTTAAATACTTGTGTAAAATTGTAATGCATACCATAAAACTGAAATGATAATAGCTGAGAACATACTTTGATACATACATAAACATTAGTTTGATAAACAATGAACACTCACCAGAATCAATGAAGGTGATGTTTGGTCAGTGTTCTACAAGATGGAATAGGACGTTTTCTCTTTTCACATATCATGTATGGAATTACATCTTATTTTTGGTGAGTGAGATCATAAATCAATGATGTGGTTTTATTTTCCTTTGGAAGTTCAAGAAATTTTGGCAATTATTCACATTTTTTGTATTAACATTCCAGACATGTTGATGCTGCTCTTGGTAAGAGCATTATTTTTTGGGCCTAGAAGTACAAGATCTTACTTTGGATTGGTTGATGGGCTGTCATTCTGACAGTTATCACGGAGATAAACAAGGTTTTATCTACTGCCAGAGATAAGTTGAATTGTCCCATTGAACTAGAGTTGAATTCTTTCAACTTAATTTATTTAATGAATGGAAGTGAACCCTTTAAGCTAATTAAAATGACAGTACTTCACTGGTGATTAAGAGTTTGTATCCGAGCCAGAAGATTAGGGTTCTGAGAGATAGAAATGTACCTGTGGGTTATATACAGGGCACATACAGGAAGCAAAACCAAAGTTATCTACTTCCTTTTTATTTATGGTTTTATTCATCCTGATTCAAATATACTACAGAAAAAAAAATTGATGACTTCAACAATATTGGAATAAGGCAAAACTCTGCACAATAAAATGTTATAAACAAATGTTATCAAGGAATTATTTCATTTCCTGGGAAAAGGAGATATTGGCTGCAATTCACCCAAATTGGAACAGAGTGTCCACGCCAGCAGGAAAACTGAAGTGTTTCCCACTGGCAGCGTCCATCAGGTTGGATTCATCAACCTGAAAGATGCAAATGAATGCATCTCAGGAATCACGCCAGTATCACCCCGATTTCTGTGTTCGTGTTCAGGTCCCCTTCCCCCGAGAAACCAAAATGGTGACCACATATTGACAAGCGGAGCACCATCAACCCCTCAGCCAAGAGGGACATCCTCCCCCTACCACTGAATTAATGGGTCAGTCCCCCAACCACACAGGCATAACGGTGACTTGACCTGCCTCATGACCCCCCCCCCTCAACTCATCTCCCTCAGCACCACCTACCCCCTCAGACCCTCTTCCATTCAGACCCCACTTCAAACCCTGACCCTTGGCAGTGCCAAAGCTGCACTGCCGCCTGACACAGTCACCCTGACCTGGCAGCTTGGACCCCACGGATGATCAAGGAGGCATGTCCAGTGCCCATCTGGCCCTCTGCCAGATTGCAGAGGGAGGGTCCCCAAAGGATCCTGGGGGCTGCATGGACTCAGGCTGGGGGCAAGGGATTGGCCTCTGCCACTCTTCTCCGGGATGGGAGTCTCATAGCTGGTTTGCTCCAGCGAGCCCTAGGAAAGTGTTCAGTTTCAGGATGGTGAATTCTGACACCATCCTGGGGTAAAATAATCATTATTGTCTCTGTCCTCTAAAAGCATTCAAGTGCCCTGGTCACTTAAATTTTTATGCCTCCTGGACAGCTGCAAAGCTTTCCAAATCATCACAGCACTGCATTCCACAGATGGAATTTTCTTTTCTCTGACTAGGGAAGCTGCAGGTTTAAGAGGATCCCTTTCAAGCCCTCTGACTGTCAGAAAACTGTCACTTTCACTTGGTGTGTTTGGAGGGGGGGGGGGGGGGGGGGGGAAGGATGGAATTCCTGTCTCCACAGCTGTTTACTCGGCCCCATTGTTTTAATGATGTGGAGATGCCGGCGTTGGACTGGGGTAAACACAGTTAAGAGTTTTAACAACACCAGGTTAAAGTCCAACAGGTTTATTTGGTAGCAAATGCTTTCGGAGCCCTGCTCCTTCGTCAGATGGAGTGGATATCTGCTCTCAAACAGGGCATACAGAGACACAAAATCAAGTTACAGAATACTGATTAGAATGCGAAGCTTTACAGCTGATCAGGTCTTAAAGATACAGACAATGCGAGTGGAGGGAGCATTAGGCACAGGTTAAAGAAATGTGTATTGTCTCCAGACAGGACGGCTAGTGAGATTCTGCAAGTCCAGGAGGCAAGCTGTGGGGGTTACCGATAATGTGACATGAACCCAAGATCTCGGTTTAGGCCGTCCTCATGTGCGCGGAACTTGGCTATCAGTTTCTGCTCAGCGGCTCTGCGCTGTCATGTGTCATGAAGGCCGCCTTGGACCACGCTTACCTGAAGATCAGAGGCTGAATGCCTGTGACCGCTGAAGTGCTCCCCCACAGGAAGAAAACACTCTTGCCTGGTGATTGTCGAGCAGTGTTCATTCATCCGTTGTTGTAGCGTCTGCATGGTTTCCCCAATGTACCATGCCTTGGGACATCCTTTCCTGCAGCGTATCAGGAAGACAACGTTGGCCGAGTTGCAAGAGTAGGTACCGTGTACCTGGTAGATGGTGTTCTCACGTGAGATGATGGCATCCGTGTCGATGATCCGGCACGTATTGCAGAGGTTGCTGTGGTGTCGCGGTCACTGTACTCCTGAAGGTAGTTTGCTGCGGACAATGGTCTGTTTGAGGTTGTGTGGTTGTTTGAAGGCAAGAAGTGGTGGTGTGGGAATGGCCTTGGCGAGATGTTCGTCTTCATCAATGACATGTTGAAGGCTCCGGAGGAGATGCCGTAGCTTCTCCGCTCCGGGGAAGTACTGGACGACGAAGGGTACTCTGTCCACCGTGTCTCGTGTTTGTCTTCTGAGGAGGTCGGTGCGGTTTTTCGCTGTGGCGCGTCGGAACTGTCGATCGATGAGTCGAGCGCCATATCCTGTTCTTATGAGGGCATCCTTCAGCGTCTGGGAGGTGTCTGTTGCGATCCTCCTCATCTGAGCAGGTCCTGTGTATACGGAGGGCTTGTCCGTAGGGGATGGCTTCTTTAATGTGTTTATGGTGGAAGCTGGAGAAGTGGAGCATCGTGAGGTTATCCGTGGGCTTTGTGTGTTTGGTGTCCCCCGGTACCACAGTAGAAAACAGTACCACTGCAGGGAAGTCCATTGTCAACTTTTCGGACTACACACTTCAACCAGATGAAATCGAAGTTCTCAGCCGAAGGCTCAATTTTTGCCCCACCACCAAAATAGACCCCATCAGTCTCGCAGCAGACACAGAGGAATTCATCAGGCGAATGAGGCTGCGGGAGTTCTTCCACAAACCCCAAGAGGCCAACAGCGAACACAATGAGACAGCCAATGAACCGGAACAGCTGACAGAGAGATCCGCAGTGCAACCGAAGAGGAAAGAGTCGAATTGGACTCCTCCGGAAGGCCGCTGCCCTCGACTTGACATGTATGCCCAAGCCATCAGGAGGTGCGTCAACACCAAATTCATCAGCCGCACTCACAAGACAGCCCCAAACATCACCCAAGCACAACGCAACGCAACGCCATCCACGCTCTAAAGACCAACCGCAACATTGTCATCAAACCAGCAGACAAAGGAGGGGCCATCGTCATACTGAACAGAACGGATTACTGCAAAGAAGTGTACCGACAACTGAACAACGAGGAACACTACAGTTACCCACAGATCCGACCAAAGAACACACCCGTCAACTCAACACTCTGATCAAGACCTTTGATCCGGACCTTCAGAGCACCCTCTGTGCGCTCATCCCACGTACTTTTTTTTTAGAAACCCTACAGTGCAGAAGGAGGCCATTCGGCCCATCAAGTCTGCACCGACCACAATCCCACACAGGCCCTACCCCCACATATTTACCTGCTAATCCCTCTAACCTACACATCTCAGGACTCTAAGGGGCAATTTTTAACCTGGCCAATCAACCTAACCCACACATCTTTGGACTGTGGGAGGAAACCGGAGCACCCTGAGAAAACCCATGCAGACACAAGGAGAATGTGCAAACACCACACAGACAGTGACCCGAGCCGGGAATCGAACCCAGGACCCTGGAGCTGTGAAGCAGCAGTGCTAACCACTGTGCTACCGTGCCGCCGATTCAACATGTCATTGCTACTCTACTGCCTCCCGAAGATACACAACGTAAACACACCCGGCCATCCCATTGTATCGGGCAATGGGACCCTGTGCGAGAACCTCTCTGGCTATGTCGAGGGCATCCTGAAACCCATTGTACAAAGAACCCCCAGATTTTTTCGCGACACTATGGACTTCCTACAGAAACTCAACACACATGGAGCAGTTGAACCAGGAGCACTCCTCGTCACAATGGATGTCTCGGCACTCGACACCAGCATCCCCTACGATGATGGCATTGCTGCAACGGCCTCAGTACTCAACGCTGACTGTTTCCAGATGCAATTTTACAACTCATCCACTTCATCCTGGACCACAATGTCTTCGCCTTCAACAACCAGTTCTTCATCCAGACACACGGAACAGCCATGGGGACCAAATTCGCACCTCAGTATGCCAACATCTTCATGCACAGGTTCGAACAAGACTTCTTGACCGCACAGGACCTTCAACCGATGCTATACACTAGATACATCGATGACATTTTCTTCCTTTGGACTCATGGTGAACAATCACTGAAACAACTGTATGATGACATCAACAAGTTCCATCCCACCATCAGACTCACCATGGACTACTCTCCGGAATCGGTTGCATTCTTGGACACACGCATCTCCATTAAGGATGGTCACCTCAGCACCTCACTGTACCGCAAGCCCCCGGATAACCTCACGATGCTCCACTTCTCCAGCTTCCACCCTAAACACGTTAAAGAAGCCATCCCCTATGGACAAGCCCTCCGTAAACACAGAATCTGCTCGGATGAGGAGGATCGCAACAGACACCTCCAGACGATGAAAGATGCCCTCATAACAGGATATGGCGCTCGACTCATCGATCAACAGTTCCGACGCGCCACAGTGAAAAACCGCACCGACCTCCTTAGGAGACAAACACAGGACACGGTGGACAGAGTACCCTTCGTCGTCCAGTACTTCCCCGGAGCGGAGAAGCTACGGCATCTCCTCCGGAGCCTTCAACATGTCATTGATGAAGACGAACATCTCACCAAGGCCATCCCCACACCACCACTTCTTGCCTTCAAACAACCGCACAAGCTCAAACAGACCATTGTCCGCAGCAAACTACCCAGCCTTCAGGAGAACAGTGACCACGACACCACACAACCCTGCCACAGCAACCTCTGCAAGACATGCTGGATCATCGACACTGATGCCATCATCTCACGTGAGAACACCATCTACCAGGTACACGGTACCTACTCTTGCAACTCGGCCAACGCTGTCTACCTGATACGCTGCAGGAAAGGGTGTCCCGAGGCATGGTACATTGGGGAAACCATGCAGACGCTACGACAACGGATGAATGAACACCACTCGACAATCACCAGGCAAGAGTGTTCTCTTCCTGTGAGGGAGCACTTCAGCGGTCACGGGCATTCAGCCTCTGATCTTCGGGTAAGCATTCTCCAAGGCGGCCTTCACGACACAGGACAGCGCAGAGTCGCTGAGCAGAAACTGATAGCCAAGATCCGCACACATGAGGACGACCTAAACCGGGATCTTGGGTTCATGTCACACTATCGGTAACCCCCACAGCTTGCCTCCTGGACTTGCAGAATGGAGACAATACACATTTCTTTAACCTGTGCCTAATGCTCCCTCCACTCACACTGTCTGTATCTTTAAGACCTGATCAGCTGTAAAGATTTGCATTCTAATCAGTATTCTGTAACTTGATTTTGTGTCTCTGTATGCCCTGTTTGAGAGTAGATATCCACTTCATCTGATGAAGGAGCAGGGCTCCGAAAGCTAATGGCATTTGTTACCAAATAAACCTGTTGGACTTTAACCTGGTGTTGTTAAAACTCTTACCATTGTTTTAACACAGCACTTACTTCCTGAGCCTTCATAGAATGCTAAAAGCCTTTGAAATACTTTCAAACCTTCTCAAAACATTAGTATCCATTCAATTTCAGTTGAGTCCTTTGAACTCTGATTTGATTGACACTTTAATCGTGTTTAACCAGCATGCAGTCAGCTGTGTTTATTTACCTTTCCCTTCATGTTTGAATGCATCTCAAGTACCCCCATTGTTCCGAACCAATGTTTACACGAAAGAGGAAGTGAATGGCACTTAGCTAGTTTGAAGTTGCCTGCAGCCAGGCTTACCCATTAACAGAAGGCCAAAAGGAATGGGGGATATACAAGTGGTCAGAGTTGAAGGAACATAGCACTTGAAATTTGGTTGCCCCACTTGTTGAGTGTCGGGGCAGTGATTTACAACCTGCCCATGCTCATTCAGATTGAGGTGGGCAGCACACAAATTTGGTGAGAATTGGGTGGGAGTTCAAAAATCAGTTTACACCAGTGTGAATTTCCCATAGGATCTTCCACTGGTGCCCATCACTGTCAATTGGGAAACCTGCTGGAGGCCAGCATGAAACTGATTTGCATCCCACTAAAGGGATGCAGATAAAGGCCTGACTGAAATCTTCCACTGCGCCTGATTCTTTGCAACACCAGCAGGAAAACACGCTAGTCCAACACACAAAGTGGCATGCAGAAGCCAGACTCACCTGAACAATGCCTTGTCTGTCTCCAGAATTTGTGATGGGCCAGCAACTCTGAACCCTGGAACACCACAGCCGTGGTTGGGTGAGCATCTATAGGTAAATCTTCCAAATTCAGTGTTCTGGAGGATCTTCATCTTCCAGCCTTAGAGTGTTCCTGGATGTCCCTCTTCTTTTTCAGGAGGCCCATCTTCTTCAATGATGAATCGGTGATATTGTGCTCGTATTCAATATGGCACCAAGGTATAATGGAAGTACTTGTAGGAATACGGTGCATTTGGGTACATGATTAAGAGGTCAGAGCCAGAAGATAGACCATGGTTTGTTGCCAGCCTATCATATCGAGAAACACTCCTCGTTCCTGCCCCCGCCACAGGACTTAGTCACCAGTGGAAGAATTCTGCCCCATATGGTGTAGCAAGTCTGAAGGTGGCAAAAGCATAATAATGACGCATTGCATCGAGACCCTATGCATTGTAACGACTTGTGCAGGGATCCGGCCGGCCTATGCCTCACAGTGATTTTACACCAGGGCAGCCAGGACCTCGGATGGGACATCTGACCTTGTGACAATTAAAGCCCTTTAACTTTCGTGTTCAGCCTCTATGTTAAGGCTGGCGGGTGGATCACAGCTCAGGGGGGACCCAGAATTGAAGGGAGTTAGATCTTGGGTTGGAAAGGTGTGGGGAGGGGAGCAGCTCCTTCAAAAGTCTCTCTGACTGGGGGTGATCATCCTGTAATGGTGCACGCTGTAGACTACATCAGGAGCACAAAGGAAAAACTGTACAGAGGAGGGCAGCACCCCACCCCCCATATGCCAGCCCCCCACATCTTCAGCCTGTGTTATGCCAAAGAGCTAGAAGAGGACTCCACACCTTGGGGTGATTACCTACTCTCAGTCCCTCAAGCCAGGTGACCCTCTAATGTTGTGTTGCCCTTAAAGGGACAATCACCACTCTCCAGTAGAGGCCCAGTGACCTCCAAAGTGCTTCCCCTCCTCCTTGGTCAATCCCAAGACCCCAAATCGGGGCTGTAGAACCTCCAAGCCTTCCCTACCACCTCTGCCACTTCATTTTTGCCAGGACTTGGGCTCAGGAGACTTCGTACAGTGTCTCTTCTGGCCACTGCAGCTCTGTTTCTGGAGGCACTGGAGATCTATTGTCAATCTGACTGGCCAACAGCTCTCCAAGGTGAGGGTGGGACTTACTGCTGAGTGTGAGGTCCCACCTTATGCCAAGCAACACTCTTGAGAGCATAAAATGTAAGCGGGGCTGTGTCAGTAGGTTGGGGCGGGGGGGGGGGGGGGGGGGTGGGGGGGCGGGGGCGGTTTGTTGCCCACTGATTCTTTGGCCCCTGCCATCCTAAAACATCATGCCATCAAATTAACAGGGTAATGCCAGCTCCAATATCAGTTGTTAACAAGAAAGTAATTCATGAACTGAGAAAAGTTGATGAGAATGCAAATGGAGGAAACATTTTTTAAAATGATATATTAATTAGTCTAAGAGCTGACTAAATTTATGCAGCCATTAACTGTTGATCAATTTCTATTTTTAATCAATTGCAGCCCATGAAAAATTAACCAGATAAAATTACAGAATAGTGGAATAGCTGCACTAAGATGTAAGTGTTCAAAATAACTTTTGAACTCTGATTTATACCAGCTGTCATTCAGACAAGGCAATTTTCATTATTCAATATACCCCTCTCAGACCACTAAACTTACTGAACCATTGTCCCCATTTCACTTTTATTTTCAACTGCATCTACTTGTTTGGTTTAGTCTCCATGTTTTTATAACAGTAAAATAACTTAAAGTGTACTAGATCAACTAAAGTCATCAACTATTGTAAAAGTTTCTGTTTGCCACATAATGTTCAATTAACACTTCCAGAAAGAATGCACCTTTGTATAGGTTTGTAATTTTGTCTTTCTTTATTTGGCTAAATTTTGGACTATTTCTGATATCTGTAAATTATAATTCACATGCTGTATTGTACTAGCTTATTCAATGTCACTTGTGGGAATTTTAATACATTTTAAGAGATTGAATTAGCCCAATGATTATTTTGTCAACTTAAATGGTGCAGAGGCACGTAACTGTTAGACACTACTTGCTATTTTTGCTGAATTAAATTTGTGCACATGGACCAGAAGGGGCTGCAAAAGGCAGATTTCACGGAACCTCTTGCAGTTCCTCAGGATGCCACTGGGACACGGTAATTGGGAAATGTCATGCACTCAGCAGATACACAAGTTTTCAAAAAGACATTGGCTCTCAAGAGAACCACAAAGATGACCCACGGGTATCTGTAGTGACTGATATAAACATTCAGTATTATAACCTTTGGACAATGCAGTAGAGCAAAGCATATGCTAAAACAGCTTTTTAGTAGAAGTCTTTATGCAGAAGCAAACGAGTCAGATGTTCCATAAGACACAAAAAAATTAAAAGACGACAGAAAATGCTGGAAAGACTTGGCAGGTTTGGTAGCATTTGCAGAGAGAGAAAGTTAATGTTTTGAAGAAGAGTTATTTTGGACTCAAAATGTTAATTTTTGTTTCTCTCTTCAGATGCTGCCAGTCCTGCTGAGTTTTGCAGGCATTTTCTGTTTCAGATTTCTAGCATCCACAGTAATTTGCTTTTATATTACAATTAAATAAAGCATTTGTTAAGGTTTATTTTGACTGCATCATATGCATCCTGAACGATGCATCTGATCAAAGGAATATGATTTTTAAATTATTGGAGCAAAGTGAAACCTGACAGTGTTATTTAGACTGCAATGTCTTGGAACTCTAGGTAACAAGTGATGGCTACGATTTGTTACAGGACAAGCTATTTATGCCCTCAAACAATCCACACTTTTTCTTCTGGTGAAGCTGACATTTAATGACCAGAAGTAGTAATAAACTGATGGCAGCATAACCAGGTTGGAGCCCTTAACTCTTGGAGCAGATGTGAGCATCACGTGTTAAACGTGGAAGTGAAAGAAAACTTTGCACAAATGGTGGTTAGTATATGGAAATTTTTGTTAGCAATCACTGCTGAAGCAAAGGCCACAAATTTTAAAAGAAATTTAGGTTGCTGCTAAAAGAAAAGAAGAAGAATCAGGAGCACATCCTGGGAGTTACCCGTGACCAGAAACTGAACTGGACTAGCCATATAAATATTGTGGCTACCAAGGTCGGTCAAAGGCTAGGAATTTTGCAGCAAGTAATTCACTTCCTGACCCCACAAAGCCTGTCCACCATCTACAAGGCACAAGTCAGGAGTGTGATGGAATACTCTCCACTTGCTGCTCCAACAACACTCAAGAAGCTTGACATCATCCAGGACAAAGCCCACCCCACTTGCCTGCACCCCCTCCAAAACATTTATCCCTCCACCACCGACGAAAAGTGGCAGCTGTGTATACCATCTACAAGATGCACTGCAGCAACTCACCAAGGTTCCTTAGGCAGCACCTTTCAAACCCTCAACCACTATCATCTAGAAGAAGAGCAGCAGATACCTGGGAACACCACCACCTGGAGGTTTCCCTCCAACTCACTCACCATCCTGACTTGGAAATATATCACCTTTCCTTCACTGTCACTGGGTAGAATTCTTGGAATTCCCTCTATTAACAGCTCTGTTGGTGTACCTACACCTCAGGGACTGCAATAGTTCAAGGTGGCAACTCACCACCACTTTCTGAAGGGCTATTAGGGATGGGCAATAAATAAAAGCAAAATACTGCAAATGCTGAAAAGGGCAATAAATTCTGGCCTAGCCAGTGACACCCACATCCCATAAATGAATTTAAAAATCGAGGAACATGAATGAGTAGGATTACCAAGTGATTTCGAGAGAAAGAAACAATGTTTGTTCTGAATGATTTATTTCTATGCTGCAATATTCTATGAATTTAAGGCATTGGGAAGACAAAACAGAAGATGATGCCCAAAGTTAAAGTTTGTTTCATAATGCTACTTAACCAACATTTTTTCTCTTTTTTCAGAAAACATGCTCTGAGATGGGTTTGGCAACAATGGACTGAATCTATTGTTATACTTGGCAAGGTACTGCAGTGGTTTGCCATTGCCTTCTGCAAAGTATTCACAGGTTGATAACAAACCTGTTTGGCCACATTACAAATGTATCTTGCATGGCCATCAAGTTTCAGGGTAGAATTCGAACCCAGAGGTTCTGGCTCAGAGGTAGGACACACAATTATGCAACAAGACCTCCTCCCTTGTCCAACATTTAATACAGTAAAAGAGCAGCAGTAATAAATGGGATGATCTTACCAGCTTCATCACACTGATTGATTGGCGTGGCAAGTCGGTACGTTCATGAGAGACATGGAAAAACAGGTTTGCACCCGCCTCTTGCGATCTTACCGGACCCGATCTGCCGGCAAAATCAGCCTTGTGTCCAGGTAGGGCATGAGACAGATTTTAATATTTATAAGGTTATTTGAATATCATTAGGGAGTCCTGGATGTTTCTGTCCAGGCTAACTTGCCTTAATGACCTCGCCGGTGGAGGTCCTCACCGGCGAGGATCAAGTATGGTCCCCCACAAACGGGGACCAGACGTAATGGTCTCGCCTGTAGGACTGGTGACCATTGAGGCACCCTGGATAGTTGGAGGCTGGGGAAGTTAGTGCCACTTGTGCAGTGCCACCCTGGGACCCTAGCAGTGCCAGCCTGGCATGAACCACAAGGCACCCTGTCCCTGGCAGCCTGGTACCCTGGCAATGGCACCCTCAGTACCACCATGGAGTGGCCATCAGGCACTGGGCAGTGCCAAAGGGTGGGTCAGAAAGGATGGGTGGGGCAGCATGTGGGAGCTGCACACTCTGCAATCGGGGATCACCAGGACAGTGATCGACTGGTGAGGGGCATGATGGGGAGGGGGAAGGAGTGGCAATCTCCCAGTGCACTGTGCACTCTTGACATTGTGCACTGGGAGATCAGGGCACATGTGCACTAGTGCCCTCGAGCAGTCAGCAGCCTGCTGCCTGGCGTGAATAGACTACATCCACTCCCCGTACTAGCGAGAATCACACTTTGCCTCATTTTCCTTTCAAAGCCTCCTAAGATTTAACAGGTTAAAGGTTTATCTTGTCTTATTTGCTATAAGGTCTGAAACTCTCCCATTTCCATGCTCGTTCAGCATGTAGAAGTTTTTTTGAGAGATCACCCCTGTTCCATCACTGCTGCACAAATGGGGATTTTGGTCACTGTCTGCTCAGAATATCAAATTTTTCTCTTCCAGAAATGTTGAGAAATTCATAATGTGAAATTCATCTTCCTGTTGTGCACTGTTTCAACACTGCTCAAAGCAGAGAACAATCAGAAATACATAGACTGGAGACTTTTAGACTAATTGTAAAGGAGGAAACAGAGTGTGATGCATAGAATATATTTGTGGAAGGCCAAGTGCTATTTGTCCAAATCCCAAAGTTACTAGGCAAAGATCCTCAGTATTATGTTAAGATATGTTGGGTTATTATGGGTTCAGAGATCTGGTGGAGATTTTCCCAAAACGTTTTAAACTGTCATAACAGCCAGCATGAAAATGGGAGTTCCTCCATGTCGGTCTTTTGGGCGAGTTTGGCACTGCAATCTTCTGGCACTCTGCGCCGGTGGATGGTGGAGCACAAGACAACCGGTGAAGCTGGCATCAGAGCACTTGGACATCATTGTACAGAATGTGCTGATCTTCTAGTGAGCCAGGAGACGTCCTCACACCACCACCACCCACCCTCCCCCACTCCCCATCATTAACTGCATTGCTACCCCCCATACCAACATGGATCATTGGCATCTGCCTGGCCATGGCTCTGATCGCCCTAGGGCTTCAATGGCCTCCTATCTCCCTGGCGTGACCATGGCATCTGGTCCCTGCTAGTCATACTTGCTGGTGCGACGTCAGGCCGGGGAGGGAGTGGAGGAGTATTGGGGATGGCTGAATCAGCCGTGTCAAGCCCGGTAAGTAGATGTTAATACAGTCAATTCTATGTTAATAGGCTTTGTGCCAAAAAGGGAGTAAAGCATTCGCATCTGTAAATAGGGACCGGGAAGATAGCGTGAGAGGCCAATAATCCGATTCACGCCTGCCTATCTTCCTGCTTCGCCACACTGATCGACCAGCGCGGTGAGCTGGTAAGATCTTGCCCCCCCCAAGTCTCATTTACAGAAATGTGTTTTCAGAGTTTGCAAATGAAAACCAGGCTGAAGTGTTCAGAATTTCACACAATGCTGCATATACAGATGTAGGGCCCTCTGGGTCAGTGACTCATGAAGTTTAAGTTTTCACAATGCCAAGAAGTTGGTTTAGAAAGCTCAGAGCTGGCAGCATATCAGGCATTCACTGCCATTCACTCTACAAGCAGAATCTTCTGTGCTGAGGCTATAAGCATGAGTCGGGACCATTTCCTGATCCAAACTCTGCTTTGCCTGTTGGGATGCCCGCCTGAGAGATTTTTCTGGAGTGGCAAATAAAGAGGATGCGTTCAGGTATTCTCTGAAGGAGTTAGGTCTCAATTTTAAAGATTCACCACACCTATGAGGCCAGCCCTTCGAAGGGGAAACTCTCCACAGGATGGCCAGCCACATCAGTGGTGGACCACTAATGGCTGTGGCTCAGTTGCGGGAGGTGGTTAGTCCACAAATGGGGACTTAATTATGTAGACGGGCCCACCAGCAATGTCAGGTAGGTAGCCTTTGCAGATGTTGACCTGCCACCAGAAACATCACCTGAGGTGGGAAGGCACAGGTAACTAATCTAACACATCTTTCACAGAAATTCTCTCTGTACCACCAGGAAAGATATCTGTGATCACAATTAACAAGCAAACTCAAATCGAACCTAATCCCAAGCTTCAGAATGTAATTCTGTAATACAGCAATAACAAGGAAACAACTTGTGAAATTACATAATCTCTTGTGAACTATTCAAGATTTGATTTAGCCACTTGCAATGTCATCATTATTGCTAATTCCCAGGCTGGCATTAATATCTATATTAATTTTGATTCAGAATTGGATTTAAACAGTTAAGTAAACATTTTGAAACATAGAACCAAATGATAATTACTGATTCACATTATCAGTTAGATGCACCAATCTAAACACCACATCCTTGGAATGAAGTGGTTTCAAATCCCTTCTCTTCAAATATGCAATTATTTGAACTAAGGCACAGAAAATAAACATTAGAAAATTCCAACAATGACTGAACAGTCCTGGATGTCTGATCTGTTTAAAATAAATAATCAGCATAGATAGTTTTCTTGGCCTCGGATGGTGGGGTTTCCACAGTCCTGGACTTCAGTACAAAATAACTGTGGGAGCTTTCACAGCAGGGTGGAGACTTGGAGCCCAAGGAAAGTGGAAATCGGGGACCTTGAGGGCTCAGGTGGGGGGCGGGGGGCAGGAGGGGGGTGGTGCACCTTGGGAGAGGGGGACACCCAATGTGGAATGGGGCCCTGGAGGGAAGTGCCTCCCCCTTCGTGCCTAAGGCCCGAACAGGATGAACTGTCAGGCATCCCCACTGTCGGCAGCCTCAAAGATTGGCCACTTAAGAGCTTCAATGGGGGCAAGGCCCGTGGACCGACGTAGGGTTTACCAGCACCCTGTTGCAAAACTGCAGACAAGTTGGTGGTGGGAAAACCACCCAGGGAATTTTATGGGCCCCCTGCCTGGAAAATGCTGTCCCTTGTGTCTTTTGTACATGAACAAATAAAATCATATGAACTAAATTTCCATATGAATTTTAAATTCATTCATAGCCCTTGAAAACTGCACAACCATTATACATTCACATTACTGATACTGGAGGATAACTCGCAAGAAGAGTCCTACATTTTATATCTAATGGTTAGTTACATGGCACTGGACAGGAGATATCAAACAAATTCAGTAATTTCTGCCAGACTGTAGTTTGGAGGGAATCCACTTAAACAAGCACTAAGCTTACAATATCTCCAAATCAGAATAAAGTTGCAGCATTTTCACTAAACCACAGGTATTCATATATGCAAAATAATATTTCTGGGATGAACCATCGCTACGAATTCTTGTGTATTTTTGTGAATCTGCCCTGATTGTGTGTTGCACTAAGCTTCAACAGCATGCCTCGTTTTTGCAGCAATACTCATGTAACAAATTCAGTTTACTTTCCTGACCCGTAATTTTTAGATTAAAAACCTATTTGTATGTATTACACATGTATCAATTTAATGTATTTTGAGCAAGGCTATACATGGCAGTAACCGTACTAAAGTGATAAAAGCAGCATTTTTCAGGCAAGTTCCCTACTTTTCAAACTTCACTAAAACAAAAACATGTTATTAGAACACATTTTAAATAGCTGACAACTGCACCTGAATAAGCTACATTGTTGGTTGTAATACTGTCATTGAATCATTAATAACTTGACAAGTAAAATTATAATTTATTTAAAGGAAAAGCTAAGGAAGGTTTTTGCTACTCTAGTAGGTAGGACTACAATTATACATTAGAGTAGGTTTCCTACTGCACATTGCCTATTTGTTTTCTAAAGGAGTGTCTGCCATGATGTCTGATACAAATGTCTCACTATGGCATTTATCATTGGAGAATTACAATGGATGTGGCAGATGGAGATGGAACCTGCTAGATTACAAAATCAATTATTTAAATAAACAAGATTAATGAGAAATTACATATTTTTTGGATGGATTACAATCACTTATCATGATGTTCTCTTCAATTGCTTAAAAAACTATATGTCTGATTAAGATGCCATTTATATTTTGAAGCATTTGAATCTCTAGCTGCCCTGAACCATTTAAGTGAAAAACATGTATGCTTTAATTTCTAACAATGAAGCCAAATAAAATTTCTTAGTAGTATCTTGGTATTAAGAGGTGGGAATTTATAAATAGTGTATTAGGAAAACTAATACACTAGAAAATTGTAAACAAAAACATTAAAATTGAAAATTTGAAGATGTGCTATAGGAGCATGCCAAAACATGAAAACTTGAGACTTGACCTTCAAAATAATCTTACTCAATCACACTTGAATGAAAGCCAACTAACTGAAAGGTAGCTTACAGTTTCTCATTGAGCCCAATTGATGCCATTTTTACATTTTGTATAAGACAACCAAATTCAAAAGCAACATTAAAACTGTCCACAATCTTGCTTTTGACTAAACCTAACAGCAGCAGATAAGAATTGGAGGTGATATTTAATGGTGGCGACAGTCTTGCCTCATGGCTCATAGCCAGCGAGAGCTCCACATCTCTTTTAGGGAAGGCTTGCCATATTAAGTTCCACGCAGGAATTTAACTGGGCAGTAGTAGCCATCCCCAGGAGCAAGAACCCTGGGAACAGAAGTTGCATCTACCAAGAGCTGCCAGCCAATCAGAAGGCAGCAGTTTTATTTAACAGCAGTGCCACTGGGGAGGAGGTGACTGTTGCCGGTACGACATCCACTCAAGGCCTCGTATTATCGCTGGATCCTAAACCACAAGTGAATGATGATGGGACAGAGGTCGCAGGGTCAGAGTTGCATGGGAGAGTGGGCCAGCAGCAAGGGCAGGGGAGTGGCACTCAGGGGGTCCAATTGAGCAGGCACTGAGTGTCTTTGAACACCCCTCCCCCCCAAGCAACCCCACCTGGGTTTGCTTTTTGTGCTCCCCACATGACTAGCTCCCCGCCCATCACTGGGTTAATACCATTGGTGGAGGGATAAGGTCCTTAATTGTATTAATTGCGTTCCTTTCCACCACAGACTTAATTGAATTGGAGGCCAGAAGGCAGCGGGGTAGCCATTTGCCATCTTGTCTGATTAAATGCTCTCCTGCCACCAAACTGGTCATGGGGGAAGGCATTAAATTCTGTCGTGAGGTGCAGAGCCAAGCAGTTGAAATATTTACTCCAAATCACAACCATTGGATGATGACTACTTTAGACTGCATAATGAACACTTTGACAAACAGATTTTAATAGTAAATCTTTTAATATTAGTGTATTAAAAATTCATAGAGGTAATTATATTAGGATCCAAATGGATTAAAATCACACTGCAAAATCTGAATCATTAAATGGTATTCCCAATCAGTGCTGAAAGTTACAAATGAAATTGACTTCATTTCAGTAGACTAAAGCTAATAGCGTCAACATTTAAAAAATATTCTACAAAATGCATCAGATAAAATTGCCCACAAATGGAGGTAGAGGCATCATCCACATACTAAATTTTGTCATGCCCAGAGCAGTCAGTGAACCACGGGCGAGCGGTTGGAGTATCACAAGCATGAAAACGGTCAGAGAAATTGCGAGCCCTGGTGTCAAATGCCAAAAAGGCAGAATGCGAGTTCATTGCAGAATAGGAAGGTGAAGGGACCATGCTCCTCCACATAGCCTGAAAATATCACAGACTACTTGAGAAAATGCAAAAACAAGGATGGGTTCCTACTGACCTCCCACTGTACATTAAAAAAAATGGTGGGAGGCTCATACAAACGACAAGACAGACAAAGCCATTGTCATAATTTTAAGCCTTTATCTGCGGCAAACTTTTTGCAACACCAACCCCTAAACTCCATGGCCTCTGCCCCTGTGGCTGCTGTGGAGAGGACTTAAAGTAAGGTGGTGGGCGCACTGGCCCCATGTCCCCAACCCCCGGCAGGGAGGAGGTCTCAATGGCCTCTGGTCCCACTAGCAGGGCCTTCACATCAGGTCCCATCTGTGATCTCCGCTGGTGTGGACCTCCATCGGTGAGGTTGGAAACCGATGTGAGCCCGGACGATTGTGTACCAGGCTCGCTAAAGAGATGAGGAGAAATATTTGCACAAGACAGCGTCAGTCTGTGGAATTCACTGCCACAGAAAGCAGTTGAGGCCAAAACATTGTCGGGGTGATTCTAAAGATTTTATGTGCCAAATGAGCATGAAAAATGGGAGAGGTTTGCACCTTTTTTTGGGGGACTTAAAAATCAAATCTTATCTCTGGCAAAAAAGTCTTGACAAACCAGGAATTCGCCAGGACGGAGGAGTGGGCAGGGCCTCTATTTCCCAAAAGCTGGCTGCTTGAAGCATTAGGCACAATTGCACATGTGCAGGTTTTGTGCTCTGAGACACTTGTCACTACCTTTGCTGCTATAACCAGCTGGCCTTTGTGGCCCAGCATCCCCATCCCTACCGAGCGTGACCACCTCCCCCTCCACTCGGAAAGATTGCGACCCCCTCTCTGGAGCGATCGCAACACCGCACTTCACTCTCCCAACCCAATACTGCACTGATCGCCACTGCAGAGCAGCAGAGATCCTTTCCCACTCCCAGAACAATCGCACACCCCCGCCCGGAATGATCACCATTCCCCCTCCTCCCTCATTGATCGCCATTGCAGAGCTGCAGTGGTGACCGTTCCACTGAATGGCCCAATCCCAGTCTGAGCCCACTGCCCTCAGTTGGCCCCATCCCCTCAGGCCCCGCCCCATCAGCACTGCCACGGTGCTAGACAGGCAACCCCCGGCCCCCCAACCTCCTGTGGAGCCTCAATGACCTCTGGTTCTACCGGCAAGGCCATTATGTTTGGTCCCCGTTGATGGGGGAACCATATGTGATACTCACCGGAGAGAACCTTCCCCATTGAGGCCACAGAGGCAAGTGAGCCCGGATGATTCTGTCCCGTGCTCGCTAATTCTATTTAAATATATTTAAATATCAGCCTCAGCTGATCATGCCGGATATCCGATGCCAGTTAGATCGCGAGAGGCGAGAAATTGGCATGAACCTGATTTCTCAGCTGTCTCGCGATTTTACCAGCTTGCCCCGCCAATCGGCCAGCGGGGCACAATTGTAAGATCGCCCCAGTATGTTTTCATGAAGGAGTTAGGTAAATCTCTTGGGGTGAAGGGGATCAATGAATATGGGGGGAAAGTGGGATCAGGCTGTTGAGTTGGACGATCAGCCATGATCATCTGTACCTTCTCCAAAGCATCCACAGCCACTCTACCAAAAGGATGTGGATGCTTTGGATAGGGTACAGAAGAGGTTTACCAGGATGTTGCCTGGTCTGGAGGGTATTAGCTATGAGGAGAGGTTGGATAAACTCAGTTTGTTCTCACTGGAACAACAGAGGTTGAGGGGTGTCCTAATAGGAGGTTTACAAGATTATGAGTGGCATGGACAGAGTGGATAGCCAGATGCCCTTTCCGAGGGTAGAAAAATCAAGTACTAGGGGATATAGGTTTAAGATGCATGGGAAAAAGTTTGGAGGAGATGTGCAAGGCAAAGTTTTCTTTCAACAGAGGGTGATGAATGTCTGGAACGGGCTGCCCAGGGAAGTGGTGGGAGCAGGTACAATAGCAGCATTTAAAGGGCATCTAGACGAATACATGAATAGGATGGGAATGGAAGGATATGGACTCCATAACTGCATACAGATTTAGTTTAGGCAGGCATCATGATCGGCGCAGGCTTCGAGGGCCAAAGGGCTTGTTCCTGTGCTGTACTGTTCTTTGAATGGCAGAGCAGGATCGAAGAGCTGAATGGCCTACTCCTGCTCCTATTTTCTATGTTTCTATGTCTGTTTCTGAACACTGCTACTTCAGATGCTGTATCTTTATTGCAGCTGCAGTTACAATTTCAACAAGAAACCACAGATTCCTAAAAATTTAAAGCAGGCACAGCTTAAAAGCTACTGAATAGAGTAACTGTTTGCAATATTTCTAAATCTACCTCATGACAAAGTGATACATAGAAACAACAATTCACATTTATATCGCACCATTAAGGTACAAAATGTCCCACAATGTTCCACAGGGGTGTATTTCAGAAGCCAAAAAGGGAAATTTGGGCAAGTGGTCAAAAGCACTTGGCGGCCTCGAGATAGGATTGAATCTGAATTGGGGTACCATCTGAACATAGTCAAATACGCTAACAACTTTGTTGCCAGCCGCCAGGGACATTTTAACAACTTTCAGACCAATACAGAGTTGATTATATTTCTACAGTTCATGGGGAAACAAATTGGGGTGAGTCAGGGGATTAGAGAAATTGATTCAGCCAATGTCATGCTAGCAGTTCTCAGTGAAAAGATATAAAGAGGGTAAGTGGCCAGAGGCACGGTGCTAGGTGGAGAGAGAATATTAGAGATGAGTAAAAGGATCTGTTATGTGTTGGAAGACCAAACAGGTGGGTGGAGAGGCATAAACAGCAAAAGAGCTCGGTATTTCCAACATCTGCAGTATTTCACTTTTGTATTCATGTTCAATTCACTGCAATTTCTCTTCCAGAGAATGCTCATCTCGAGGAAGTTCTGCTCTTCCCCCGACTGGATTTCCATTTGTCTCCTATGTTCAGCTTCGCTGCTTTCCATTTCCCTTCTCATGTTTGATCAAATATCTACAAAACACTGCTTCCACCGCCACATTTCTCTTCCTTATCAACTGTCTCCTTCTCCAACTTAGTCAATGTGTTCTCCAACTGAAACCCTATCCTTCATTGTTTTGGATTAGATATACACCTCAAACTGTAATCAGCAACGATTACAGATGTTTCCTAGATATTCAGAATTCCTCTAAGTGCTGTTTGGGCTGTATCTTAAAATCCAGTCTCAAAGCCACGTGCTGTAATATGCACACCCTCAACCTCTCTCTTATACAGCACTAACTCAAAAGCAAAATACTGTGGATGCTGGAGATCTGAAATAAAGAATATGACTCTTCTTCGGAGTTCCGAAATGTTAACTTTGTTGCTCTCTCCACAGATGCTGCCAGACCTGCTGAGCTTTTCTCGAACTTTATGTTTTTCTTAATTCTGTCCTGATCCAAGTTTCATTTCACTTTTTGACGCATTCGGCACTTATCTTTCTTTTGGGTGCGAAGGATCACAAGCTTTAATAGCTCATGGGTACGAATACATCTCCAAATTCTTCCTCCCCTTCCCTCCAATCTCATCTCTTTTTCAAATCTCCTTATGGAGCGGTAGGGTGGCACAGTGGTTCGCACTGCTGCCTCAATGCCAGGGACCCGGGTTCGATTCCCAGCTTGGGTCACTGTCTGTGCGAGTCTGTACATCTCTGCCTGGGTTTCCTCCGGGTGCTCCAGTTTCCTCCCATAGTCTGAAAAACGTGATTAGGTGCTGGTTATTGGCCATGCTAAATTCTCTCAGTGTATCCGAACAGGTACCAGACTGTGGCGATTCGGGGATTTTCACAGTAACTTCATTGCGGTGTTAATGTAAGCCTACTTGTGACACTAATAAATAAACTTTAATCAACTTTAAAATGTTCTGATGCTTTCTGATCTTCCTTTCTCACTCTGAATGATCTCATCTCAGCAGGGAACTCGGTTTCACCCTTTTATAGTCCCATCTAAATGAATTTCAAGTTCAGCATAATACCAAGCTCTTTTGCTGTTTATGCCTCTCCACCCACCTGTTTGGTCTTCCAACCTATAACAGATCCCTTTACTCATCTCTAATATTCTCTCTCCACCTAGCACCGTGCCTCTGGTCACTTACCCTCTTTATATCTTTTCACTGAGAACTGCTAGCATGACATTGGCTGAATCAATTTCTCTAATCCCCTGACTCACCCCAACTTGTTTCCCCATGAACTGTAAGAATTCTTAGGTCCAACCCTAATAATATCAAATCTGATGACAAATGTGGCGTTATTTTTTTCTGGCATACAAACCTTCACCTGGCAGAGACTGAACTTCAACTCTCTGACACTTTCTCCTAACACCCACCTGTACTACCTTGGACCATGACTCCACTACTGTTAATTTTTCTTCCACAGTTTCCAAACTCAGTCTCCCAACCCTGAACAGATTGCTTCTATTCTCTTCCCAAAATCCATAAGTACAATTGCCCCGGTCAACCCTTTTTACAGCCTGTTTCTGTCCCACAGAATTTATTTTTTCCGACCTCAACTTTTTTTTTCTCCCCTTCTCCAGTCTCTTCCTACCTACATTTGTGATTCTTCTGATGCCCTCGTGTTATCTTTTCTATTTATAGCTTACTTTTTCAGTATATGCATACAGAGAGAGAGAGAAACACAGACATGTGCATACAAGAACAGGAAAGTCTATGCGATGGTGGAATTTGCTAAATTACTACAATTGACAAAACTTCAAAAAGTTATAATAAAGCCGGTATTCCTAAAAATGCAAAGCAAGAAAAAGCAAGGTTGTTCTCGTACATTATAATCATTAGTTGCCTGAATTTCATAAAATATCCTAGAACAAAGGGTGAATAATGCAGTGTCTTCTAAATTCCAGCATCTTAAAATACTGACTATTACTCATATGTTGTTGCTACCACTCAACAGCTTCAGCTTCCAGTAACCACACAGTTCTATTATGAATCAGCAGCACTTCATCAGCACCAGCCATCTTACTTTCAAGCTTCCATTTCTTAACATGGTTCTCATTGCTTTTCCAGACTTCAAGGAGTCTATTTTCTTTTCAGAATTCGAGAAACCTGATATATAACTACATAGAAACAAGAAGCAGGAGTAGGCCATTCCAGTCCAGACTCCAAAGAATTTTGGAAAATGACCACCAATGGATCTACTATTTCCAGGGCCACTTCCCTAAGTATTCTGCGGTGAAGATTATCAGGCCCTGGAGATTTATCCACTTTCAATCCCATCAATTTCCCCAAAACCATTTCCCACTAATGCTGATTTCCTTCAGCTCCTCACTAAAACTTATTTTCTCAGAACTTCTAGTACGTTATTCATGTCTTATTATCACATTGTTCAAAAGTCTGAGGTCACGTACTAACCGACTCAAGACCAGCTTCTTCCCTGCTGCTGTCAGACTTTTGAATGGACTTACCTTGCATTAAGTTGATCTTTCTCTACAACCTAGCTATGATTGTAACACTGCATTCTGCACTCTCTCGTTTCCTTCTCTATGAACGGTATGTTTTGTCTGTATAGTGCCCAAGAAACAATACTTTTCACTGTACGTTAATACGTGACAATAATAAATCAAATCAAAATCAAATCTTCCTTTGTGAAGACAGAAGCAAAGTACGAATTTAGTTCCTCTGCCATTTCTTTGTTCCCTGTTACAAATTCTCCCATTTCTGACTATAAGGGACGCACATTCGTTTTTGTCAATCTTTTTCTCTTCACATACCTATAGAAACTTTTACTGTCAGTTTTTATGTACCCCGCTAGCTTACTTTCATACTCTATTTTCCCCTTCTAGTCAATCCCTTCATCTTCCTTTTCTGAATTTAAAACCGTTCCAAATCCTCGGGTCTATTGCTTTTTCTTGCCAATTTGTATGCTTCTTTCTTGAATCTAATACTATCTCTAATTTCCCTTGTAAGCCATGGTTTGTCCACAATTCCCTTACCACTCTTGTGCCAAACAGCAATAAACAACTTCTGGAGTTTACCTATTTGTTCCTTAAAGATCTATCATTGCCTATTCACTTTCCTTCCTTCCAATAATGTTTCACAGTTCATCATGGCCAATTCATGTCTCATATGATCGTAATTACGTTTATTGAGATTTAGGACCCTGGTCTTAGAATCAACTACATCATTATCCACCGTAAAGGCCGCAACTAGAGTACTGTGTGCAATTTTGGTCCCCTTATTTGCGGAAGGATATATTGGCCTTGGAGGGAGTACAGAGAAGGTTCACCAGGTTGATATCGGAGATGAGGGGGTTAGCTTATGAGGAGAGATTGAGTAGATTGGGCCTGTACTCGTTGGAGTTTAGAAGGCTGAGGGGAGATCTTATAGAGACATATAAGATAATGAAGGGGCTAGACAGGGTAGAGGCAGAGAGATTCTTTTCACTTCGAAAGGAAACAAGAACGAGAGGACACAGCCTCAAAGTAAGGGGGAGTCAGTTTAGAACAGAGTTGAGGAGGAACTTCTTCTCTGAGGGTGGTGAATCTCTGGAATTCTCTGCCCATTGAAGCAGTGGAGGCGACCTCGTTAAATATGTTTAAGTCACAGGTAGATAGATTTCTGATCAATAAGGGAATTAAGGGTTATGGGGAGCGGGCGGGTAAGTGGAACTAAACCACTATCAGATCAGCCATGATCTTATTGAATGGCGGGGCAGGCTCGAGGGGCTAGATGGCCTACTCCTGCTCCTATTTCTTATGTTCTTATGTAACAAAGAATTCTAGCATATTATTGTCACTTGTCTCCAAAGATTCTCTCAACTAGATTGCCCACTAATCCTTTCCTGCAAACTGTTAAAAGTATTCATGGTGCCTTTTTGTTGAACAATTTGAAAATTCAATTTCCATTTCTCCCCCAGACAACACAAATCGACAGCTAGATACCAACCAGTCCCTGGGCACATTGGCTACTAAACCTAATCAAATTGAGAGCTGAAAGCCTGAGGTTCAAAGGTGCCAGGTTTTGTTAGAATGAGGTATTTGAAGTCACATGTGCATGTAAATTGGAATTACAATAAATTAAATTGCAATTAAATAAATGTTTCACAATTGGAAGCATGTGTGAAAACAGGATGATATAAATATTTGTATTAATGCAGAATTTGCAGTTAAATGAATTAGAAATAAATAGGCATGACTGTAGGTGGACAATCTTGTTCCTTCGAAGTACACTGGGATGTCAGTGGGATTCTTGTTTCTACAGATTTTGAATACTTATGATATAATCTGTGAAGTCCCAAAATCTGGACAAATCTGTGCACTGTATGATGTGTTAATTGTACACAGCCAGAAACATCTATATTTTTATGATCCTGGAAGTCAAAACATAAATTAGGTAACCACCCAGTACAACATGCCTCTTTGATGGAAAGAGTTCTGGCAGACAGCCATACTGAGCACATTGGAATAGTCAGTAGGAATTCCATAGCCAAAGGTTTTGTTATTGGCCTGGCCTACACACTGATCTAGAATTAATAGTAAACAAATGTACTATCCACCAAAATTGTAGAAACAAGCTGCCAAAAATTCCTTTGTAACCATGGTCAAGGACAACTTGTCAATTTCAATGAGTTCATGTAGACTTTTGTGAAAATGAAACCAAAGGATTGCAACTGGAATTGAATCGAGAGGGGGAGAAAGACTTAAACAACATGATTGTTAATTATGAAAAGGTAATTAACCAGAAATAAACTGTTAATAAACTTGCTGAGATTATGAACTGTAAAAATAAAAATACTGTCAAAATAAAAAGAAAACAAATACAAATGCCCAAAAAAAAACAGGATCAACTCCGAGTCCTAAACCAAAGCCAAATGTTCCAAAACCTGCATGGAGATCAGGAAGACATCACAAAAAAACCTATACCAAGAATACTTCTCTGCAAGATAAGTAGTATAATGTATTCATATATTATCCTAATAATCTAATGAGTTAATGATGTAATAATGTGATGATGTGATTACAAAATAAACACCTGGCCATTTTGGTGTCTGTCTTTCTTTGCAAGTGCCTCCCAATATATAAAGAAAATAGAATTCATATGCTCAAAACATGAAAGGCATTTCAATTATTTGAATTAAAAATATTGATCACAACACTCACAGCACCTGCTTCAGACCATGAACAAACTGTTTTTCCCAACATTACTAAGAATATGACAACTCTATTATGAAGGTGTACAATGCCAGATATTTAATTATTATTAATGAATTTACAATCCATGTTTTGATAAAACATTTAACTAAATGTTTTGCAATGAATTGTACCATGGGAATATTACTGTGACAAGTTGCTTAACTGTAATGCTGCAACGCACCATTTTGAGGGTGAATTTTTTTTCAGATAATTTGTACAGGGCCTTAAAGCAGGACTATGTAAACCACTATTCTGCATAAAGATTTCTCACGTTTCAATTCAATTTATCCTGAATATGTGCATTATTTGTGTGGATAATGTCATAATTTTTAACTACTATATAATTATATGAAAAAAGATACAATATCTTAATATTCATTTGCAAGTATCATTGGCAAGTAGAGAAAGAACAAATTTTATATATTCATAAAAGGGGTTCTAAAATACTGCTCTCATCTTAGAGATACAGGTCGGAATTTTCTGAATACCACCAATCTCCTTCCTGACCAATGTTATTTTCCCAATTAATTGCTTCCCTCACCTGGTCAGATTGCCCGAGTACATCCAATAGGAGTCTGCAGCATGCTGGCTCAATAATAACAAGACACGAGGTCCAATATTTCATGCACCTCTGTCCTATCCAGAGAGAGAGAGAGAGAGAGAGACTGTTCCCCCCATAAGTCCTTTTATGGTCATGCAAAATATTTAGGCCTACCGCTGAATTTGTCAAAGAAAATGCTAGATGGAGGCCATTGTTGCATCCGGAAAGGAATTGGTCACCGATAAGTTCATACTTGAGGAAGGATGTGAAGGCATTGGAGAGAGAACAAACAAGATTAACAAGAATGATTCAAAGGACAAAAGGATCGTAGCTATGAGGATAGATTGGAGTGGTTGGGACTGTTAACCTTGGGAGAAAAGACTAAGAAGAGACTTGATAGAGATATTCAAGATCCTGAGGGGTACGGATAGGATAAATAGTGCAAAACTGTTACCACTCAAGTATGCATCAAGAATTAGAGGGCGCAAATTAATTATAATGGGAAAAAGGAGTAAAAGCGATGCGAGGAAAAAAATTCCAGCCCAAGACTGGTTGAAGTATGGAACAAACTTTGAGAGGATGGTGGAGGCAGATTCAAATGAGCTATTCAAAAGGGAATTGGACTGCTATCTGAAAAGAAAACACACAAGGTTACGGGATAAGACAGGGGAATTCTAGTAGATAGAATGCTCTTTCACTGAGCCAAAGGAGACTTGATGCTGCGATGCGGTTACAAAAACATTGGTAAATTAATTGAACAACAGTTATACACAATTCTGTTTCTCTGGGATTCCATGCCAGTGCAAGTTGTATAGATTCATTATCCCAGCAGTTCATTTGGAATGGTGGTACAATTTCATCAAACTTACTTCATGTAGTTTTTCCTTCTCTTTTAAAGTTTATTTATGTCACAAGTAGGCTCACATAAATACTGCAATGAAGTTGCTGTCAAAATTTGTCTGCAGTAGTACAATATTTCTGCTCCTCCACCTTGAGATCACATATGACTGCTGATTGATCTACATTTTTCTTCTCATAGATGAGCTGTTTTTGATAGTCCTGCAGTTTATGTTCAACTAATTTCAACAACTCAGGAACGGGTTCCAAATCAGTCAACATTTCTTGCATTCGTCTCTGCACCTGCTCACTTTCCTTATTCACATTCTTGTCCCATAATGGTTCTCCATTTAAGCTTTCAGCAGTTTTTCATTGCACTCATCTGCCTCCATTTGTGTCTTCATTATCTGAGATTTGTAACTATCCATCAGCTCTTTGTAGTGTTCAATTGAGACTTTCTGCTGTGGCATCTCAGACTGAGCAAATGTCAGCTGCTCCTTCTGAACCTGTGTCAACTTGACTGGATTAAGTCTATACAAATATTCTCAGTTGGAACACCATTCTCTACATCTACCTCATGCATCATTATTTTAGTTCTTCCCAGTACTATAGCTCCATGTGATTATAATAACTCTTTCAGGTCATTTTGATTTTCTTCTGGAATGTGTACTCAATAATTTATTCCAATTTCTGAGCACTTCCTCATTATCCAATTTAATTTGAGGAATGTCAAATTCAGAATCATCTGAATTAGTTTCTTCACTCTGAGTTTGTAACAACTAACATATCTTACTCTCCCTATCTCTCTCTCTCCCTATCAAAATATCCTTTGAGCATATTAACATGGCACTCTCTTGAGATGGAGTGGAAATGAGGGGAGCTGCTTTTATTACTGTTTGAGATTTTTCTATTTCCGGACATGTATGACATGTACAGTAAATTATACTACGTCCTTATGCAGTCCAGGCCAATAAAAATGTTATTGTATTTTCATTAGAGTTTTCCTTACTTCTAACTGACCTCCCCCGGTACCTCATGCACAACCCACAATACCTCCTTTCTATAACCCACCGGTAATACAACTTGATGAACTTCTGCCCAATTTTCATCCACCTGAATATGTAAGAACAATTCCAATGCTTCTGACTGTGTCTGGCAATTTTAAAAACTGCACTATCACTGCAATTATCTCCGCCTTCCTCACCCCTTCAGGTAATGTCAACTGCAGCTTGTTTGCCAAATCCAAAAGATTTGCTTTAACCACATTTTGTAAACCACTCCGAGTGACTTCTTCCACACTGAGGAAAACTTCACCCATCGAAAGGCACCCCTATTTAAACTAACCGAATGCAACATCTGAAAAGAAAACACCAAACTCAACAACCACTGTCTTTGAGTTCAATAATCCTAAACCAAACAAGAAATTATAGTTTTTAATCCTGCAAGAACGCAAATTTTGTTACGGACCAAATCAGAAACCCCTAGGTACTACTAAGTTAGACCAAACCCCAACTTTGTTTTATTTTTGTCATTAGTGTGAGGATAAGAGGTTTCACCCCAGGTGTGATCCTATTGACACACGAGGGAGCATTTATCAAAACAAACTTTATTTAAACAATACAAAGAATCCCTACAGTGCAGAAAGAGGCCACTTGCCCCATTGCGTCTGCATAGATTCTCTGAAAGAGCATCTTATCAAGGCCCATCTCCCGCTCTATCCCTGTAACCCCACACATTTACCATGGTTCACCAAACTTGTATATCTTTGGACTGTGGCAAGAAACCACAGCACTTGGAGGAAACCCACGCAGGCACTAGAAGGCATGCAAACTCCACACAGACAGTCACCCAAGGCCAGAATCATACCCGGTCTCTGGTGCCATGAGGCAGCACTGTGCTTCATTATTGGCTCCCTTGCATATGCTGCTAAAGAAGTATCAGCCCTTGTATGGAAGATGCCCTAGAGAGAAACTTTTAACAGGGTAAAGCAATTGTTACATTCATTGAATTTATCAGTACATTTTGACCTAAGGAATTGGTGTTAACCTGTGACACCTTGCCATATGGCATCAGTGTTATATTATCCCATAGGATGGACTACAGATCTTTATGACCTATAGGCAATGTCTCAAGAACCCTCTCAGAGGCAGAAAAAGGCGACTGTCAGATTGAAAAAGGAGGCTTGTTAATAGTATGTGGGGTAACGATGTTCCACCAGTACATGCATGGGAGGCACTTTACCATTGTTATGGACCACAAACCACTCTTGGGTCTTTTTAAAGAAGTAAGGCTATTCCGCCAATTGCATCATCAAAACTTTAGCATTGGGCATTAATTTTGTCTGCCTACAAATATATATTCAAGCACTGGACTGGAACACACATGTCAAATGCAGTTGTGCTTAGTTGCCAGAGAGTGTAGCACCTCCTCCAGTACCGCAGGAAATTGTTATGGTGTTTCCTGTTCCAGGGCAGCAAAACAAGTATTGGACTAGCAGAGATCCGCTGTTGTCCAAAGTGAGGCACAGGATACTAATAGGTTTGGCCCAGTGAGCCAGTTTCTGATGAGATGAAACCATATTATATGCGAAAGGGTGAATTAAGTTGCAACGATGGCATCATACTTTAGGGAACCAGAGTCATCGTCTCTGGAAGGGATTTGCTCCTATCCGAATTACATAGTGCCCATCTGTATATATCTAAAATGTAGATAGTCACCAGGAGTAATGTATGGTGGCCGGTCATTGATGCTAACATTGAGAGTCTAGTGAAACACCATGAACAGTTCCAATTGCGATTAAGGTTGCCTGCTACAGTGCACTGCACCTTGGGAAGGGCTGGATCGGCCATGTTATGTGGAACCATCCTTGGGCACAATGTTTTTACTCCATGTTGATGCCCATTTAAAGTGGTTGCAAGTGTTTTAAATGAAATCTATGATGTCGCAAGTTACAACTCAAAAATTGCATCAGTGTTTCTTGACCCATGGGATACCTGAAGTCATAGTGCTGGATAATGGAACAGACATCACAAGTGCTTAGTTTCAAAATGTCACCTCTGTACATGATGTCAAGCACATCAGGATTGTGCCTTACACCCACATTCAATGGACTGGCTGAATGAGCAGTCTAAAACTTCAAGCCAGACTTTCAGAAGTAGTCAGGGGCAACCCTGCAGACCAAATCTCAAGATTCCTTCTGGGGTATAGAACCACTCAGTACCAGTGTTGTTGATGGGCCAGCATCTTAGGATCAGCCTAAGCCTGGTGTTTCCAAATTTGCCGGGGAGGGTAGAAGCCAGTCAGTGCGGTTAGAAAAATCATGATTTAGGCAAATTTACAAGGTCATTTTCAATGGAGGAAGCCAAACATGTCAGAAATTTTGAAACGCCTTGAGTTGCTGTATCAAAATCAGGATCTTTGTCTTATGAAGCTGATGTACAAGAATCAAGAAGTATCGTGCAAAAACATTTAGACCATTTACAAGGACAAGAGTTCTTCAAGCAGCCAGTCCTGCCACTTGAAACCATGTTCCCAGCAGGAAATGTTGTTTCCACAACAGTGAAGTACCAAGTCAGCCTGTGACAGATGTGTCTGTTGTCCTCATGGAAATGGATGAAGCTGAGTTGCCAGTACCCGAGGAGATTCCTGGTATAATGATTTCTGCAGAAAGCATCCTAGTGGAAGCAGTCCCGACAGAGTTACATTGCTCCATTAGAAGTCAGAATTCACCCGAAAGACTCAACTTATGATGGACTGAATGCGTGTGTTTATTGTTTTGCTTATTGGGGACTAAGTAACTTAACTATTATCAATGTTAAAAATAACTTAGAGGGGGAAGGACGTGGTGTTTGTCACCTTTAAGGGGCGATCTGTCAAGAGGGTCACATGGCCTGGGTAACCAGTCAGGGTTACCCAGTCCAACTGTGTTTACCCCAGTCCAATGCCGGCATCTCCACATCATAACCAATCAGGGACCTGGATGGGGGAATCACCTTACCAAGCACAGACTTCTGTATCAGTTCGATCCATTATAATGCAGCCGCCATGGGACTGCAAGCCTCTGCATTATAATTATCCGTAAATAAACATTGCAGTTGTTCTTTACCTAACTGGTGAACAGAAATTATTACAGAGGGGATGACATTGGACTTTGCTGCACCCTTTTACAGCCAGAAAAGAACTGTAAATAGTCCAAGTTAGGGGGCCAACCTTCTGCAGCCAAACTTGGGAAACATGACCAACATCATATTGATTTGGGTTCCATAAAAAATGTTCCTCATGGTCACCTAAGACAGGCATTAGTTCCTTTGCATATGCTGTTAATGGGCCTATAACTATTTTACGACCCAAACCATAAATCTGTTTGCCTTACATTACCTAATATACAAACAGCCTAACCAGCAGGCCTTAAAGGGGATCACTGAGTGATGTGACCAAAATGGTAGTTTGACAAAAATTGGTAAGAAGGTCAGCTAGGGAAGGGAAATGAAATGTTTCCATTCCTTACAAGAAATGTATTCATTACAAGAGTGAGTATAAAAGAAGGTAATTTTGCTACAGTTGTACAGGACGTGGTAGGACCACATCTGGGATACTGGTCAGGATTCTGGTCAGAATGAAATCTAAGTGCTGTCGACATTGGGAAAATCGGGGCATTTCCCACTGGTGCTAGCAGCACTCCTGAGGCAGGATTTAACGGCTTTGAAAACTGAAAAAAAACATCCCATGTGAATCACACCAGTTCCCAGATCGGCGAACAGCTATTCAGCTGACACTCAAGAAGACTTCCTGCTTTTCCTTCTCTCGGAATAACTGAAGGAAGAATAATCCAGTCTCACCTTAATGCTGGAAGCATTTCACATTAGATCTTTTATGAGACCAATCTTTTTGAATTATAACTGTGAATTTACCTCTGACAGTCTCTACTGCAGCAAGAACCCCCAAAAAATCATTAAAGCATATAAATGAATTGCTCCCCAAAAGTTTAATTCATCACAAGACTAATTACTTGTTCAATGGAATGTCTATTTAAAGAATGTGAGATAACTGAATCAAACCTGCAGTTTTCCCCATGACAACTGCATCTTAATGGTCCCGCATTTCCCACAATACCCATGATAGTAGAATGAGGTTAAATTCTGAAATTAAAAGCGATTGGCTGAAGGAGTAAAGGGGAGTTAAGGGGGAAATTATTTTAACCAGACAGTGGGGGTGGAGCCACGATGTAGAGGCAAAAAGTTTCTAAAACATGAAATGCATGGTTATCCATTAGATGTTCCATAATCTATGGGGCTACTGCCAAGGGCTGCAAAATGAATCTCTTTCAGCCGGTAGACCTCTTTTTGGGCATCGCCCAGGTACGAACCTCCTCTCCCTCCCCTTGTCAAGGAGTCTAAAACCAGCAGATACAGTTGAAAAATCAGGGGTCTCCCATTTAAGACTAAGGCAAGAAGAGTTTTCTTCTCTCTCAGAGGGTCATTAATTTGTGAATTATTTTACCCACAGAACAATGAATACTGGGACATTAATATTTTTAAGGCTGAGTAAGATAGATTTTTGATCAGCAACGGACGAAGGGTGCTAGCAGCCCTACTGAGGGTGGGGGACAGACAGGAAAGTGCAGTTAAGACCACAATTAAATCAGCCATGATCTTACCCAATGGCGGAACACTCTTGACGGGCCAGATGGCCTACTCATGCTTCTAATTCTTCTGTTCTTTGAGTTGCCCGTCTTAATATGCAAGAGTGCTTGCTCCTCCTGGTTCCACAATAAAAGTCATGATATGGAGATGCCGGCGTTAGACTGGGGTAAACACAGTAAGAAGTTTAACAACACCAGATAAAAGTCCAACAGGTTTATTTGGTAGCAAAAGCCACAAGCTTTCGGAGCCTAAAGCTCCTTCTTCAGGCGAGTGGGAATTCTGTTCACAAACAGGGCATATAAAGACACAAACTCAATTTACATGAATAATGGTTGGAATGCGAATACTTACAGCTAATCAAGTCTTAAAGGTACAAACAATGTGAGTGGAGAGAGCATTAAGACAGGTTAAAGAGGTGTGTATTGTCTCCAGACAGGACAGCCAGAGAGATTCTGCAAGTCCAGGCAAGCTGTGGGGATTACAGATAGTGTGACATGAACCCAATATCCCGGTTAAGGCCGTCCTCATGTGTGCGGAACTTGGCTATCAGTTTCTGCTCAGCGACTCTGCGCCATAGTGTGTCGTGAAGGCCGCCTTGGAGAACGCTTACCCGAAAATCAGAGGCCGAATGCCCGTGACCGCTGAAGTGCTCCCCAACAGGAAGAGAACAGCCTTGCCTGGTGATTGTCGAGCAGTGTTCATTCATCCGTTGTCGCAGCGTCTGCATGGTTTCCCCAATGTACCATGCCTCGGGACATCCTTTCCTGCAGTGTATCAGGTAGACAGCGTTGGCCGAGTTGCAACTCGGCCAATGTTGTCTACCTGATACGCTGCAGGAAAGGATGTCCTGAGGCATGGTACATTGGGGAAACCATGCAGACGCTGCGACAACGGATGAATGAACACTGCTCGACAATCACCAGGCAAGGCTGTTCTCTTCCTGTTGGGGAGCACTTCAGCGGTCACGGGCATTCGGCCTCTGATTTTCGGGTAAGCGTTCTCCAAGGCGGCCTTCACGACACACTATGGCGTTGAGTCGCTGAGCAGAAACTGATAGCCAAGTTCCGCACACATGAGGACGGCCTTAACCGGGATATTGGGTTCATGTCACACTATCTAATCCCCACAGCTTGCCTGGACTTGCAGAATCTCTCTGGCTGTCCTGTCTGGAGACAATACACACCTCTTTAACCTGTCTTAATGCTCTCTCCACTCACATTGTTTGTACCTTTAAGACTTGATTAGCTGTAAGTATTCGCATTCCAACCATTATTCATGTAAATTGAGTTTGTGTCTTTATATGCCCTGTTTGTGAACAGAATTCCCACTCGCCTGAAGAAGGAGCTTTAGGCTCCGAAAGCTTGTGGCTTTTGCTACCAAATAAACCTGTTGGACTTTAACCTGGTGTTGTTAAACTTCTTACTGTGTCCACGATAAAAGTGCAGACTGCTGACAGTCACTGCTAACCTCAATGTCTATCACCCACATCCACGGACTCTTCTTTGGTTCTTGGTCAGTCTCCGGGACCACATTTGGCATGTGCAGTTCAACAATAACATACTAAGAAGTTTGACAGACCAATTTGCCAAAAAACCGCAGCCAGACGCACTAAGCTTCTCACCTTAGTTTATGCTCCACTTCAGGTGCAATCTAATTTCTAGGACAAATTTACTAAGTAATAGAATACTTAGGCAAATTAAGGCAAATATATTTCTAGAATTAATATTTCTGAGTACTTGAAGAAATTGGCTAGGGATATCTTATGATATGCTCTCATTCCATTAATTTAATTTTAAATGAGCAAAATACAATGAAGTTATGGTGGCAGAACAGAAATAGCTTGCAGAGAATTCAAGGCCATTGAATCTAATAAAGGTAATGAGGAATGAAGCCACTTCTAGAAATTGAGAAATAAGGTTATTTGGAAAACAGAGTAACAAAATTAACCTCCACAACATTACTACATAAATGAGTGAAGAGAGATGCAACATAATACTCCGAGCAATGCTAAGTTATGCTTATTTGCTAGCTTCAAAACAAGCTTGGGATATTAAACCGAGAAATTACCGTTGCTGAAAGCAGTGGATGAACATTCAGTGTGTTTGTACAATATTCCTGTTTGCTCTTTTATTGAAGCAATTAACAAGTATATTTCAATTAAACGTATAATCTCAGCACAAGCACGATTTAACTCCTAAGCTCAACCAATTTGAAAATAAGACATTGGTTTATGCTTCAGTAAAAGAGGAAAGAGCAGAGTCAATTAAAAAGTTAGCAATGTCATGTTCAATCAATGAGAAAACCAATGTCATAGATTTTCAGTCTAAATGGAAATTCTGTTAGTATATCTATGATGTAAATATAACAATGAACAGATGCTGTGAGAATTTTTGAATGATAAGTATAAAATGTGAATATATTTCCTTAAAATTTAAAAGATAAAATGTATTACTACATTTACTTACTATTCTAGCAAAAGTACCAAAGTTGATAAGTTGATGTCAAAAAAATGAAAATATCAGAGAAGAACGAATTAGCCAGAAGAAATTTTACTGAACTAGTTGGAATCCCGAGAATGATAAAGTGTATTATCAACTCTAAACAATTACGTAAAATTAAAAAGATCATGGCTGCCCATACATATAGTAAGATTAATACTTTAGACTAGATTAAAATACATAAGTGTTCAATTCATAATTTCATTTAGCACTCACTTTCTGGCAACTACTATGTCAGTATTATATGAAATCCATAAAGGCATTTAAATCCACTTAGGATATTGACATTTACTACATCCTGTTTTCACAGAAGCACAAACATTTTAGACAAATATGCTGCAGTAAAGCATTATAAATACTTAATACTTCAATACTCTATTCATGAAACAAAAAAGTGTTCAGGTCAATAAATTGACATTGCAAAAAATCCATATTTTTTAATGTGGCTTTTACTGCTATAGAATAAAAAAAGAAAATGCCATGGTTAGCCACAGAATATTACAACCAGATGGTGTAAGAATATCTCCATGTACATCTGACCTCTAAATAGATCGGAACAACTTTATGTACCAGAACATTTTAAAAATTATGTAATATGTAAAATAAATGAATAATTTAAATATATTTTAAGGAACTATTAGTTTCAGTTCTTTGTCTAATTTTAAGTGAAAATCTTCCAATTAACAGTTTAAATCATTACTGTGAAGTTCTATTTTCTGAATAATGGGTACAATGACAATTTTGGCATTGACTGAACACAACATCATTTAAACAATGACAGGCCTGCAACTTTCCCATCTACTACGATCTAATTGCAAAACATAAATAATGAGAGTTTTATACAAAAGTGAGGCATATAAAAGGTTGCTAACCCTGATTTTTTCATTGTGTAGTTATATTGACAACAACTTACCTTGTACCTGGCAGGGGTGAACCCATGATCAAGCAGTGGACGTGGCAAGATCATTGAACTTGGGGTGTGCTGACGCCTGAGATCGTGTTTTCCTTGGGCAGAGTAAGCGAAAGGGTAGCTAATGAGGTTAAACCGAGGCTTCACCTGATGCAATTTTTCAAAGCTATCTCAGGCTTTTGGCTAAGATGAAGTGTTAGATCAAGCCTGGGAGGGGTAATTCTGTCAGCTTGAATCTTGTTTGATCAAGCCCAAGATGGGATGTATATCCTTGTCTGGTCAGCCTGGTTTTGGTTTGTCATGTGGGGACTATGATTAGACTTGATTTTTTTGATTAGGAATAAAGTATCAAAAAAAATTACCTTGTATTATACCTTTGACATAATAAAGTGTTCCAAAGTACTTTAAAGAGACCATAAGTAAGAGACAATGGTGGGGGTGAGTTTAAGGATACAGAGTGTATGATCCAAGGATGGAATTTTACAACCCCTCCCACTGGGGGTATTTTCCATTCCTGCTGAAGTCAATAAACATTTGAATGGCTCTCCACATTTTCTGCACCCACCCCTGCCGTGATAGGGCTGTAAAATTCCACCCCAAGAGTTAGGTCTTGAGAAGGATTTTGAAGGAGAAGACAAACAGATAGATGGGTTTAAAGAGAACTGAATTTTGAATAGCAAGGTTGCTAAACTGTACAGTCCCCAAAACCAGGCACCAATGCACAACTATCCCACATCTGTTCAATGCAGTGCACACAGCAATCCAATCCATTATCTGCTCATTTCAATAATTGCTACATGCAGCCATCACTGTTCATTGGCTGTGTGCATCAGTTGAGGCCCCAATATCATTGCTTATTGGAACTACTTAAGACTAGCTTGCACCTCTTAAAAGGAAGAAGGAGATGGAGATGCTACATTATTTGGAATAATGCTGTACAACAAAAAACAATGACCATGAAAGAGTGTGTGCACCAATGTTTTCTGATGCTGTACTAGGACCTTGGTGGAGGAGGAGGAAATGAGGAGACATATTCATGATGTGGACCGAGGGAGTAGAAAGGCCCTCCGGACATATGCTCACAAGGCAGTAGGAACATACATACAAATTAGGCCACACTCAGCTCCTCAAGCCTGCTCTACCATTTAATAAGCTCATGGCTGAAAAAGCAAAATACTGCGGATACTAGAATCCAAAACAAAAATGGAGAAAGCTGGAAAGTCTCTGCAGATTTGATAGTATCCATATGGAAAGAAAACAGACTTAACATTTCGAGTCCACCTTACCTTCTTCAGAACTAGAGAGGGGAAAAAATGATTATATACAAGGGGGTGGAAGAGCAATTAGTGGGAGCTAGAAGAAATTGCAACGAAGATATAACAAAACTGAAGAACAAGTGACAGACGGCCCAGTGGCGAGAAGGTGAGAAGATGTTTGCATAGGAACAAAAAAAGTGTTTGGGATATAAGATAAAGTAAAGATGGAGGTGAAAGATCACAGTCTAAACTTGCTAACTCAATGTTGAGTCCCGTGGACTGTAACATGCCCAATTGGAAGATGAGGTGCTGCTCTTTCACTTTGTGTTGGGTTTCACTTGAACATTGCCACAAGCCAATGACCATGATGAAGGCAAGAGAGAAAGATGTTGAGTTGAAATGCTAAGCAACAGAAAAGTTGGGGTTATGCTTGCAGGCTGAGCAAATGTGTTCTGCAAAGCAGTCACTCAGTCTGCTTTTCATCTCCCCAGTGTAGAGGAGACCACATTGGGAGCAGTGAATACAGGAGACTAAATTGAAGGAGGTGTAAGTGAAATGTTGCATCACCTGAAAGGAATGATTGGAGCCTTGAACGGTGAGGAGTGAGGAGGTAAAAGGGAAGTTGTTTTACCTTTTGCGATTGCAAGGAAAGGTGCCATCTGAAGAGGATGAGGGGTTGGGCCCGATGGAAGAATGGACCAGGGTGTTATGGAGGGAGCAGTGACTGCAGAATGTTGATTGTGGGGGGAGGGTCAGTTCATGGCTGATCTGATTGTAACCTCTTACCTTCCACCGATAGATTCTTGATGAACAAAAGGATGCATCTACCTCTGCCTTACGAATATTCAAAGACTCTGCTTCCACCGCCTGTTGGGATAGTGAGTTCCAAAGACTCACTATGATCAGAGGAAAAATCTCATCTCTGTCTGAAATGGATATTCCTTTTTTTATATAGTGGCGCCTAATCATAGATTTTCCTTGAAGAGGAAACATCCTTTCCACACTTACCTTGTCAAGATCTCTCAGGATCTTAAAGGTGTCAATGAAGTTGCTTCTTACTCTTCAAAACTCCAGTGGATACAGCCTAGCCTATCCAACTTTCCTCACAAAACCCGCCCACTCCTGGTATGAGTCTAGTAAACCTTCTCCAAACTGCTTCCAACACATTTATATTTTTCCTTAAACGAGGAGACCAATACTGTACACAGTACTTCAGATGTAGTCTCACTGCAGTATCCTGTACAAGGAATGCATAACAACCCTATTTTTATATCCAGTTCCCTTCTCAATAAACAATACCATTCTATGAGCTTTCCTAATTACTTGCTGTACCTGCATACCAACCTTTTGTAATTCATGCAAGAGAACACCCAGATCCTTCTGTATCTCAGATCTCTGCAGTCTCACTTCGATGATATGCTTATTTTTTATTCTTCCTGCCAAAATTGATAATTTCACATTTTCCCATGTCATGTACACTCCATTTACAAGATCTTTGGCCACTCACTTAACTTATTGACGGTCCTTTGGAGCTTCCTTATATCCTCTTCACAACTTAATTTCTACCAATCTTTGTTCTCCTCCACTGAAAGTCGGCAGCCTTCCATTAGTCATGGTGCAGCTACTGGGATAGTACTTTGTAGGATCACAGAAGATAAACACTAAGGGAATGCACAAAAGTGATTAGTTTCATTTCCTATGCAATATGGCATGGTCTAATATATAAATTTGTTTTGGAATGCGTTGGCCACAATGAAAAACGAAAGCCAAGTAGATGGTGTGATGGTCAGTGCTTGTGGGAAGGTAAGGAGTTTGGTATTATTGTTGAAATGAGGAATTGGAGTTAAGGTTAGAGGTATCACACTAGAATTAGTTCTGCATGTACAGCTTGGACAGAAGGGGACTACTTAGGTTGGAGTCTCTCTTCTGCCGTCCACTCCTCCTCCTGAGATTCTCCCCTGATAGGTGATGAAAGCAGCTGTTTTTTCAGTGGTAAAGGCTGTGCACCATGCAACCACAAATCTTGAGACCTGCTTAGCTGAGTATTTGTTGGATTCCTCCAGAGCAGTCGAGATAACGGAATCATTGCTTCAGCATATTATCTCTTCTATCATATTTCTTGTGGCAGCATAGCTCTCATTGTATGAATGCTAGGCACATATGCACATCTGTCCACGTAGTTAGGTAATTTCAGTTTGATCGGTAAGTTGTGCTGTGGAGGAAAGGTAGAAAGGTAGCTTGATGGGTACACGGGCGGGGGGGGGGGGGGGGGAGATTTTATGGCCCCTCCCATCAGCAAGATTTTCTGGTACCGAAGTCAATGAACTTTTGAATGGCTCGCCACGTCAGGCCCCGCCCTCGCCACAACAGGGCTGTACAGCTCCGCCTAATAGATTCAGTCTCATGGAATTGCTTGATTACCTGAGGAAGATCAGCAAGGAAAGACCTCGGATAATTCTTCTTAAATTGGCATACATTTTCTTTTGCTGCTCCAAGGAGATTGGGTGGCTGCAGAGAGAAAGGGAATTTGATGCAATAGGGTTAATGATGTGAGCAGGTTGCATCAATGTTCCCTTTTCACATGTTCATTTTGAGAAAGTTCCATTTGAAAGACACTTAGGGAGAAATCTTCCAGAAAATGGCAGATTGTTGGTTCTGGCATGAAACACTTGTGTTTTCAAGCTGAATCTTATGGCTCATTAGTTTTATTGAGCTGGGAGCTGAGACACTTGCTATCAGGGACTGCTGGGGACCTTAGTCATGGAGAAGGCCCAAAGGTGGTCACTTAAGTACATGAAAGGCCCTTGATTCAATCAGGCTTCCACCCGTGAACTGACAAGAGGTTCCCCACCAGTTCTTTGACTAATTGTGAAATCTCCATCGGCCATCAAAACAAAGGACATAGTCCATTATATTTCTCATAAGCTTCATGACCTAAAAATATGAGAAAAGGGTATGGACCTATGGATTCAACTACTGGAGTAATAATCCAACTGACAACCATTAATGCTGATGATATGACACATAATATTAACATATTAATCCCTGACAGATATCAATGCACAAAATCATAATTAACTCTTGGTCTACCCAATGAAAATGGGCATTCCTGTAACTTGCTGAAATAATTAATAGAAATCAAAATTCATCTTGGCAGTTTTGTAGACAACAATAAAGAAACTAACCAAATTAATATGCTTTATTTTTGTCACAAGATTTCCATAACATTCTTCTTTCTACAATTTAACAGAAGGTATTTTAAATGTGCTTACATTTTTATTAATATAATGAGTGCAAGAAAATCAAATGGTATAAGCAATCATCGAATAAGATTGCAGTCACTAGTTCTAGATTATTTATATTAGGTGTTGTAAAGCATGTTGGGATTGTTGCAAGGTTGAATGGGCCAGATTTTATTATAAAAATAATGCCATATGACCAAGACATATTATTATTAGTCATAAATCAACCAGGAATTTGTAGTGAACAAAAGATGTTTCATGAATTGTAAATTGCCACACGCTGGTTCTTGGTTAGCTTTGGAAAAATTCGCACTTGTGCTCAACTTCCTTGTGATTTTCATGATGTTGGAAATACTGATTAATTGTTCAGGAAACTCGCCACAAAATGTTAATTCGAGTAATTAACAGCAGAAGTATCTTTTTAACAATGTGATAATTGTTAATAACTCTGAATTTCCAGCCCAGAAAATTAACAATCATAAGTATAGAATATCATTCCTTCAGCTTGTGAAATGTTTCAGGAAAATTTAAACATGCCAATTTTTTTCTTTTCCATTCTGCGTCTTTCTTCTGTCTCTTTATCCAATCATTCATTTATTCTCCTTGGGCGGATTTTTCCCATCCAGTTCCAACTTCTGTAGGAATGAGATGTTAAATGTGAAGGTTGGCATCTTGTTTACCTTGTTCTGCAAGTTTGTGCCTCAGCTACAAGGCTGTATGAGCGACAAAGCTAATAACACAAATACAGCTTCAGCCCATGATGGTGGTACTTTGTATGCGAGTGTGAGCTTAACCATCTTTCTCCGTGATTCATTATTCTGTTATATCTATCAGAGAGAAGGAGCAAACAAAAATGGAGCCCATGTCAATGCTGCCTTCTTGATGGCACTCATCAAATGGAGGGGGAGAAGAAGGGATTGGTGCTGTCAAGCACAACTTCAGGAGGCTGCTCTGCCTGAGGTGCAGGGTCTAGGTGAGCCCCATCAAGAACCCGAGGATGAGGAAATTGGAGCCAACTCACTCAAACCAGGGTCGGCCAATGACAGATCTCCAATCTATAGATGAACAAGAGAATGTTGCTCTCGTCTGTGATTATCCAGGATTATTTGATTTGATTTACTGTCACATGTATTAGCATAAAGTGAAAAGTATTATTTTTGCACGCTATACAGACAAAGCATACCATTCATAGAGAAGGAAATGAGAGAGTGCAGAATATAGTGTTACAGTCATAGTATAGTAGAGAAAGATCAACTTAATGCAAGGTAGGTCCATTAAAAAGTCTGACGGCAACAGGGAAGAAACTGTTCTCGAGTCGGTTGGTATGTGACCTCAGATTTTTGCATCTTTTTCCTGACGGAAGAAGGTGGAAGAGAGAATGTCCGGGGTGCGTGGGGTCCTTAATTATGCTGGCTGCTTTCCCGAGGCAGCGGGAAGTGTAGACAGAGTCAATGGATGGGAGGCTGGTTTGCGTGATGGATTGGGCTACATTCACAACCCTTTGTAGTTTCTTGCAGTCTTGGGCAGAGCAGTAGCCATACCAAGCTGTGATACAACCAGAAAGAATGCTTTCTATGGTGCATCTGTTAAAGGTTGGTGAGCGTCATAGCTGACATGCCAAATTTCCTTAGTCTTCTGAGAAAGTAGAGGCATTGGTGGGCTTTCTTAACTATAGTGTCAGCATGGGGGGACCAGGACAGGTTGTTGGTAATCTGGACACTTAAAAACTTGAAGCTCTCGACCCTTTCTACTTCGTCCCATCTTAGGTCACACATCTGCCACATTCTGTGGGAGGATCTCATGCTACATGGAGTGGGCGGACATTCTCTGCTTGTAGCCTTGGAGGTCACTGCCGTGCTCAATTTCTTTGCTTTCGGCTTGTTCTAGGGATCCACAGGGAACCTGTGCAGCATCTCAGGCCACCACACATAAATGCATCAAAGATGTGACAGATGCCCCCTACAGTAAGGTTCACACTTGAAGAAGATAGCCAGGCTGCTAGATTTAATGGTTTAGCAGCTATCTCAGGCTTCCTAATAGTGTTGGGTACAAATGATTACATGTGGCATTGAAGGTTCCATGGCATCAGCCCCTGATGTTCATCAATCAGAAAAGGTTTCACTTCATCAATTTTCACTGCTGTGTAAGCATTGGAAGCACATTATGCAAGTTTGTGCCAGATTCCCTGGGAGTTGCCATGCCTGAGTCACACCCAGGTGGCTCACATATTCAAAGGGTCTCAGTGAGAACAGGGGTGGCTGCTTTGGGATGAGGGGTACCCGCTCAAACAACAGCTCGTGACACCCAAGCGTCATCCTCTGAATCCATTAGAGGAGAGGTACACTGAGTTGCATAGTTCTACATGATCCACCATTAAACAGACCTCTGGGATTCTGAAGATACGCTGCCGATGTTTGGACTACTCAGGTGGGGCTCTGCAGTACACCCCTGAGAGGGTCTCCCACATTGTTGTGTCTATTGCACTCTTCAGAACCTGCGGTTTCAAAGGTGGGGGGCAGCCCTTGCTCAAGGAAGAAATGGAGGAGCAGAGAGCACCTTGGACGACGAAGAGTAGTTTAAAGTTTATTTATTTATCAGTCACAAGTAGGCTTACATTCACACTGTAATGAAGTTACTATGAAAATCCCCTAGTCGCCACAGTCTGGCACCTGTTTGGGTACACCGAGGGAGAATTTAGCATGGCCAATGCACTTAACCTGCACATCTTTGGATTGTGGAAGGAAACTGGAGCACCCGGAAGAAACCCACGCAGACATGGGGAGAATGTGCAGACTCCGCACAGACAGTGACCCAAGCCGGGAATAGGACCTGGGTCCCTGGCTTCGTGAGGCAGCAGTGCTAACCACTGTGCCACCGTAGAGCTCCTCAGACAGTGAAGAGCAGGAGAGCTAGGAACCTGAACTAAAATTTATAGTTTAAGTTCTAAATTTCATCCAGTCAAACTCTCAACTGGAGTAGTAGAAGTTAGTTAGTTAAGAAAATTAGTTTAAATTGTTTTTTTTTGTGTATCTAGGGCTCAGCTAACTCTTTAGTTTCAGAGCACATAAATACAAGCCTCTCAGTGCAACTTAGCACTATAGTGTAACTTTGAACAAGAGTGTTAGATAATTGAGGGAATTGGGGGAAGAGCGAAAGGAGGTGCCTTTGCTTTTACTAACTTATTCACCCTGAAGGAATTGGTTCTTATTCTAATACCGGGGAAGAAACTAGCCGTTTGGGGAGTAACTGGTTAGTATCTGGTAAGTAGTTAACATCTATTCTGTTCCTCAGACTTAAAATATTATATGTGCTAGTGGTTAATATGATAAAATATATAAAGGAAAATAATTAATTGAATAAAATAATTAAGTACTTAATTAAAACACACTAAGGATGGCAGGAAAGGTGATCTGTCAAGATGACCACATGTGGAAACCTTTGAATGTCATTGTGATCCAGTACAAAATGCCTTCAGTAAGTGTTTGCAGTTTAAGGGACTTAGGCTCAGTGTCATTGTGCTGGAGGCCCAAGTGCAGACACTGCAACACATCAAGGAGGGGGAAAGTTACCTGGATACTTTGTACCAAGAGGTAGGCACACTCCCTAGGATACGGTCTTCTGATTGGGTCAGTAGTCAGGGACAGGAGGGTGTGATTGCAAGTGAGGCAGCTTAATGGAACCCAGAGGGCAGGAACCTCTGGTTTTGCAATTGTCCAACAGGTTTTAGATTCTTTCAACTTGTTTGTTAGAGAGTGGGACTGCAGGGTGGATGAGCTGACTGATCAGGAAGCCTTTCAAGCGGGGGAGCAAAAAGGAATGTAGTGGTAGTGGGGGTCAGTGAGGAGGATTGACACTGTTCTCTGCAGCAAACCATGAGAGTCCAGAAGGCTGTGGCTTGCTTGTTCGATGCCAGGGACATCTGCTCAGGGCTGGAGAGCAACTTGGATTGGGAGGAGGAGAATCTAATTGTTGTGGTTCATGTCGGTATCAATGACAAGTAGAGATCGTGCATAGCAGGTATGATGAGTATATGGAAAATAAAAGCTCATGGTGTAGGGGTAACATATTGGCATGGATAGAAGATTAACTAACCAACAAAAAACAGAGTAGGCATAAATGGGTAAGTTTTTCGTTGGCAAGATGTAACGAGGATCAGCATTGAGGCCTCAACTTTTTACAACTTATATAAATGACTTGGTTGAAGGGACCAAAGCTATGGCTGTGGTTGCTAAATTAGCTGATGACACAAAGTAGGAAAGTAAGATGTAAAGAGGTCATAAAGAGGCTACAAGGGGATATTGTTAGGTAAATAAATTGATAGGTAAATAAGTGGATATGGCAAATGGAGTATAATGTTTGAAAATGTAAAATTGTTCATTTTGGCATGAAGAATGAAAAAGATTATCTAAATGGTAAAAGATTACAGAGCCCTGAGATGCAGAGAGATTTGGGCGCCCTAGTGCATAAATTGCAAATTTCAACAGGTGCAGGAAGTGATTAGGGAAGCTAATAGAACATCATTATTTACTGCTAGATGAATTGAATACAAGAGGTGTTAGATTTCGGTTATAAAGGGAGTGGGGAGACCATAACTAGAATACTGTGTTCAGTATTGGTTTCCTTATTTAAGGGGTGGGATATTTCCGCCCCGCTGCGCTGGTCGAGTATGTAGTGGGGCGGGAAATATGAGCGAAAGGCGAAAAATCGTGTTTGCGCCAGATTTCTCACCTCTCTCGATAGTGCCCACCCTGTTTTGCTGGCTAAATCCGCAAGAGGCTGATTTAAATATTAATGACCAAGGGATGCAATCGTCTGGGCTCACTTAGCTTTCCAACTTCACCAGTGGAGGTCCTCATCCACAAGGATCGCAGATGGTCCCCACCAACAGGGACCAGATGTGATGGCCTTGCCAGTGGGCCCAGAGGCCATTGAAGCCCTCCAGATGGTCGGGGGCAGGGCCAGGCAGTGCCCCTTGAGCAGTGCCACCTGGCACCGCCCACTGGGCACCAGGCAGTGCCAAGGGGTGGGTCCGCAGAGGTCTGCAGGAGGGAGGGAAGGGGGAACTCTGCATCGGGATGGGGACGGCAATCCGGGGTTGGGCCGGCCATCAGGTAGCCAACAATCAGGGTGGGCATGGTCAGTGAGGTCCGCGAGAGGTGGGGAGGGATCTCACAGTATACGATGTTCACTGCCCCTAGTAGTCTGCAGCTGGCTTCCCAGCATGAATAGGCTCCACCATCTCCCCCTACTGGCATGAATCACATTACAACCTCCGTATTGCACAGAGTGCCAAAAGTTACCACCACTTACTTCGCTGGAAAAATAGGTGAGAAAACCTGTTAGAAAATTCAGCGAAGGTTTACCAGACTAATACCTGGAATGGGAGGTTTGTCTTATTAATTAAGGCTGGACAGGCTAGGCTTGTATCTGCTGGAGTTTAGAAGGGTAAGAGGCAACTTGATTGAAAAATATAACATTCTAAGGGATCCTGACAATGTAGATGTGGAATGGATGTTTCCTCTTGTGGGAGAAGTATAACTAGGGATCACAGTTTAAAAATAGGGGTTGTCATTTAAGATAGAAATGAGAAGAATTTTGAGAGTCTTTGGGACTCTCCTCCTCAAAAGGTGGTGGAAGTGGAGTCTTTGAATATTTTTAAGGCAGAATTAAATAGATTCTCGATAACCAACGGTATAAAAGGTTATCAGGGTTAGGTGGAAATGTGGAGTTTTGGTTACAATCAGATCAGCCATGATCTTATTGAATGGCGAAGTAGGCTCAAGCTGCTGAGTGTCCTACTCCTGCTTGTATGTTCGAATGTATATCTGTATGATGGTGGAACCCATGGTGTCAGTGCGAAGGATAAGGCTTAAGCATTTGCAGCCATCTTCATCCAGAAGAGGCTAGTGGATGATCCATCTGGGTCTCCTCCTGAAGTCCCACCATTGTAGATGTCAGTCTTTGGACAATTAAGTTCACTCCATGTAGCATCAAGAAACATCTGAAGGCACTGGATGCAGCAAAGTCTATGAGCCCAGACTTTTCCCAGCTGTAATTCTGAAAACTCAAACTTTCGGCACCCTTGATCAAGCTGTTCCAGTACAGCTACAATATAGGCATTTACTCAACAAAGTGGAAAATTGCTCTATGTCCTGTCCACAAAAGGCAGGACAAATCCAATTTGGCCAATTACCGCACCATTAATTTATTCTCAATCATCAGCAAAGTGATGGGAGGTGTCATTGACAGTGCTATCAAATGGCACATACACAGCAATAATCTGCTGACAGATGCTTAGTTTGGGTTCCCCCAGCATCACATGGCTCCAGACTTATTACAGCCTTAATTCAAACAAGGACAGGTGAGCGAAATTCCAATGGTGAGGTGAGAGTGATTGCCCTCGACACCAAGGTTACATTTGACCCAGTGCGGCATCAAGGAATCTTACCAAAATTGAAGTCAATGGTAATCAAGAGGAAAACACTCCACTGGTCGATTGTGGTTGCTGGAGGCCAATCATCTCAGTCCCAGGAGATCTCTACAGGAGATCTTCAGGGTCATGACCTCGGCCTAATTATGTTCAGCTGCTTCACCTATGGCCTTCCCTGAATTTAGTAACACAACACCAGGTTAAAGTCCAACAGGTTTATTTGGTAGCACAAGCCACTAGCTTTCGGAGCGCTGCTCCTTCATCAGGTGAGTGGGAGTTCTGTTCACAAACAGGGCATATAAAGACACAAACCCAATTTACAAAATAATGGTTGGAATGCGAGTCTTTACAGATAATCAAGTCTTAAAGGTACAGACAATGTGAGTGGAGAGAGGGTTAAGCACACGTTAAAGAGATGTATATTGCCTCCAGCCAGGACAGTTAGAGAGATTTTGCAAGGACAGGCAAGTCGTGGGGGATACCGATAGTGTGACATGAACCCAAGATCCCGGTTGAGGCCGTCCTCATGTGTGCGGAACTTGGCTATCAGTCTCTGCTCAGCGATTCTGCGCTGTCGTGTGTCGTGAAGGCCACCTTGGAGAACGCTTACCCGAAGATCAGAGGCTAAATGCCCGTGACCGCTGAAGTGTTCCCCAACAGGAAGAGAACAGTCTTGCCTGGTGATTGTCGGTGTTCATTCATCCGTTGTCGTAGCGTCTGCATGGTCTCCCCAATGTACCATGCCTCGGGGCATCCTTTCCTGCAGCGTATCAGGTAGGCAACGTTGGCTGAGTTGCAAGTGTATGCACCGTGTACCTGGTAGATGGTGTTCTCACGTGCGATGATGGCATCCATGTCGGTGATCCGGCACGTCTTGCAGAGGTTGCTGTGGCAGGGTTGTGTGGTATCGTGGTCACTGTTCTCCTGAAGCTGGGTAGTTTGCTGCAGACAATGGTCTGTTTGAGGTTGTGCAGTTGTTTGAAGGCAAGTGGGGGTGTGGGGATGGCCTTGGCGAGATGTTCGTCTTCATCAATAACATGTTGAAGGCTCCGGAGAAGATGTCGTAGCTTCTCCGCTCTGGGGAAGTACTGGACGACGAAGGGTACGCTGTCCGCTGTGTCCCGTGTCCCTGAACATGTCAGAAGTGGGAGAGTTTGCTATTAACTGCACAGTGTTCAGTCCGTTCACCACTCCATACTACATATGCAGCAAGACCTGGACAACATTCAGGCTTGTGTTGATAAGTAGCAAGTTACATTTGTGTTTCACAAGTGTCAAGCAATGACTATCTTGAACAAGCGAGAATCCAGCAATCTCCCCTTGACATTCAATAGCATTACCACTGTGGAATCCCACACTATCAACATCCTAGGTGTTACCATTGACCAGAAACTAAACTAGTGCAGTCAAATAAATACTGTGGCTACAAGAGCTGGTGAGAGGCTGGGAATTCTGAGGCAAGTAACTTATCTCCTGACTCCCCAAAGCCTGTTCAAGAACATTGTTCCTGACCCAAGTCAGGAACATGCTAAAACACTCTTCACTGCCTGTATCAGTGCAGCTCCAACAACACAGAAAATCTCACAAACTAGGATAATGCAGCTCACTTGATTGGCAACCCATCCATCAACCTACATATTCACTCCCTCCACCACTGATGCACAGTGGGAGCAGTTTACAAGTTGCACTGCAATTTACCAAGGCTCCATCAACCGCATCTTTGAAACTCACGGTCTTTAACACCTTTAAAGATAAGGGCAGCAGGTACATAGGAATACCACCACCTGCAAGTTTCCCGCCAAGCCATCTTGACTTGGAACTATATTGCCATTCTTTTACTGTCACATAATCAAAGTCCTGGAATTCCCTTCCTAACGTTACTGAGTGTACCGACAACACAAGCTGCAGCAGTTCAAGAAGGTGACTCACTACAGTCTTCTGAAGAGCAATTAGGAATGGGCAACAAATGGTCTTGTCAGCAATGCCCACACCCAAGAAAGAAAAAAAACAGCTTTACAAATAACAAGCAGTTATTTTCAAATATGGTTAATAAGTATTAAAATCTTTGAAGTTCTGATTTCTGGGGATATATAAAATATCCAAAACATTTTTAAAGAAAATATAAGGAGCTCCTTACAAGAAGTTGTTGCAATTATTAAAGAAAATTTTAAAAAACAACCTACATCACAGCAAATCCATACAATATTACTTTATTTGGTGCTTGCAATGGCCATTGGGAGTGATCAGAAGGATCTGCTTCCAGTTGTTGTTCTGTTATAGCCATCTTTTATTCAGATCTAATCATAGAACATAGAACAGTACAGCACAGAACAGGCCCTTCAGCCCACAATGTTGTGCCGAGCTTTATCTGAAACCAAGATCAAGCTATCCCACTCCCTATCATCCTGGTGTGCTCCATGTGCCTGTCCAATAATCGCTTAAATGTTCCTAAAGTGTCTGACTCCACTATCACTGCAGGCAGTCCATTCCACACCCCAACCACTCTCTGCGTAAAGAACCTACCTCTGATATCCTTCCTATATCTCCCACCATGAACCCTATAGTTATGCCCCCTTGTAATAGCTCCATCCACCCGAGGAAATAGTCTTTGAACGTTCACTCTATCTATCCCCGTCATCATTTTATAAACGTCTATTAAGTCTCCCCTCAGCTTCCTCCGCTCCAGAGAGAACAGCCCTAGCTCCCTCAACCTTTCCTCATAAGACCTACCCTCCAAACCAGGCAGCATCCTGGTAAATCTCCTCTGCACTCTTTCCAGAGCTTCCACATCCTTCTTATAGTGAGGTGACCAGAACTGCACACAATATTCCAAATGTGGTCTCACCAAGGTCCTGTACAGTTGCAGCATAACCCCACGGCTCTTAAACTCCAACCCCCTGTTAATAAAAGCAAACACACTATAGGCCTTCTTCACAGCTCTATCGACTTGAGTGGCAACCTTTAGAGATCTGTGGATATGGACCCCAAGATCTCTCATACAAGTGTATTCAATTCTGCACAGATCTAATCACATTCCTCAGTACAATGGATTTCTTACCTTGTTTACCTAAAATGTTGTTACCAGAATACAATTACACCCATAATTAAATTACTTATGTGGTTGTGGCCCCCCACCCCAAGAGCATTCCAATCTTTGGATGCCTTCATTTTATCCGAGTCATGCTATTCTCTCTCACCCGTCAAGTCATGCTCACCCATACTTTGAATTAATCCTTTATTTATATTCTACTTTCTCACAATTCAAATTAAAACCAGCTTGGAACTTTCAATTGATAATGTTCAGATGACAATAGCTCCCAGTTTAAAAAAAATAAGAAACACCCAAAAGTTATCGAATGAAGAATGGCTAAACATATAGTAATTTTTTGTTTTAACTTTCAAGAAGTTCACAGAATCTCTACTTGCTTTATTTATTATATTTACTATTACTACTTTGTTCATTCATTTTTCATTTCAGATGTTTAATAGCTTGAATTGCAAAATTAGCATTGGTGTGAGGTGATACATTTTGGAAGGAGTAATTTGACAAGGAAGTATTCAATGAATGGTAGGACACTTGGAAGTTCTGTGGAACAAAGGGACCTTGGCATGTTTGTCCACAGATCTCTGAAGACAGAAGGGCATGTTAACAAGGTGGTGACAGTAAGGAGTCTCACAACCAAGTCTCCCCTCACCTGATGAAGGAGCAACACTCCAAAAGCTCGTGATTCCAAATAAACCTGTTGGACTTTAACCTGGTGTTGAAAGATTCCTTACTTTGTTCACTCCAATCCAACACCAGTATCTCCACAATAGGGTGGTGAAAAAGACATATAGCCTTTATCAATTGAGGCATAAATTACAAAAGCAGGGAAGTCATATTGGAGTTGTATAGAATGTTGGCCAGGCCACAGCTAGATTACTGTGTGCAGTTCTGGTCGCCACATTATAGGAAGGATGTGATTGCACTGGACGGAGTGCAGAGGAGATTCACCAGGATGCTGCCTGGGATGGAATATTTAAGTTATGAAGAGAGGTTGGATAGGCTAGGCTTGGGTTATTCTTGTTGGAGTAGAGAAGATTGAGTGACCTGATTGAGATGTAGATTATGAGGGACATGAACACAGTGGATAAGGAGCAGCTGCTCCCCTTCGTTGAAGGGTCAGTCACGAGGGGATATAGATTCAAGGTGAAGGGCAGGAAATTTAGGGCGGGAGGGGGGATCTTTTACCCAGAAAGTGGTGATGGTCTGGAATGTGCTGCCTGGGAGGATGTTAGAGATGGGTTGCCTCACATCCTTTAAAAAGTATCTGGATGAACACATGGCACATTCAAGGCTAGGAGCCAAGTGCTGGTAGATGGGAGTTCAGGTGTTTCTAATGTGTTGGTGCAGACTTGGTGGGCCAGAGAGCCTCTTCTGCACTGTATGATTCTAAATTACTGCCAACATCCTTAGAAGTGTATTGTGCGGTACATGCTCTGCTACCTCCTTTTAAACTGCAACACCATGTGTACTCCTGGTTCAAACCAATAAGAAAACAGCAGCACACCTCCTTATAGCTTATTTTGGGAACTTTAATGAGGCAGCAAGAGTCCACCTTCTCTCTTCTCCAAACACAGTGAGAAACAAAAAACAGAAACACATTTTTTATTTTAAAATTTGAAACCTTTAACATTAAAATGAGGTTGATCTAATTTTTATCCACACTATCATAACTTGTTTAGTTAGTTGGGGGAGGTGATGCCCTAATGGCATTATCGCTAGACTATCAATCCAGAAACTCAGCTAATATTCTAGGGACCCGAATTCGAATTCCGCCACAGCATGTGGTAGAATTTGAATTCAATAAAAAACATCTGGAATTAAGAGTCTACTAATGACCATGAAATCATTGTCAATTGTCAGAAAATCCCATCTGGTTCACTAATGTCCTTTTAGGGAAGGAAATCTGCCATTCTTACCTAGTCTGGCCTACATGTGACTCCACGGCCACAGCAATGTGGTTGACTCTCAACTGCCCTCTGAATTGGCCTGGCAAGCCACTCAGTTGAAGGGCAACTAGAGATGGGCAATAAATGCTGGCCCAGCCAGTGACGCCCATGTCCCACAAATACACTTTTAAAAACTTGTTTAGTATTGGAAATTATATACACTTGGCATTGCAAATTCTGAAAGATTTGTAAAAAGATAATTGCTGTCAGGAAAAATATTTGGTTAGTGTTATTGCACATAGCATTTTCATTTTAAACACAGGTTCATTACTCTCACAGGAATACATGCTAACTCATAATGCATAACATACCACAAAAACAAAATATTGGGCAACTTAATACCGTACTAAACCAAATAGATTCTAGTATATCAAGCATATTGCATGGTTCATACTAGTGATTGGAACATGAAGGTGTTCTATGAAGGTGAAACCTAAACACAATTGCAATGGACTTGTAATCGTATATGTAAAATAAATATGTAGTAAGAAATGCAAACAAAGTTGTTAAAAGTCTGTGTTTTACAAGAAGCAGTTGAAAAATATACAGTATTAGAAATTTACCATCCTGGTGTGAAGCTTCATGGGCCATAGAGGGAATTTGAAGAGTTCAGCTGGCTCTGTATCATAGAGTCAGAGGTATATAACACAGAAAAAGGCCTTTCAGTCCATCATGTCTGTGTCAGTCAAAGTTAAACCATCTAATCCCATTTTGCCCGATAGCCTTGTATGACTTGGCATTGCAAGCTCACATCTAAATAGGAAGGTCTCTGCCTCCACCACCTTTTCAGGCAGTGAGTTCCCGACTCCCACCACTGTTTGGGTGAAAAGGTTTTCCTCTCATCCCCTCTACGCCTTGTGCCCCTTGCCTTAAATCAATGCCCCGAGTCATGGATCCCTCCACTAAGGGGAAAAGTTTCTTCCTGTCTAGCCTATCAATACCTCTCAATTTTATACATCTCAATTATGTCTTCTGTTCCAAGGTTGGTAGTTGGTAGGTTGGTAGTACACATCAGCAAATCTACTAGATTGACCAGAAATATGCTATGAACAGAATTTACACCCTCACATATGGAAGCAGATGGGCTCTTAAGTTTGTGCCACCAGGTGGCATGCTGGCATCATGCCTCCTTGGGCCTTTTCCCCAGATGCAGGATTGGATTTGGAAGGGCTACTTGTTCACAAGCAGCAGTTAGCTAATTAAGATAAATCTATGCCAATGAAGGCCAATTATCAGAGACCTACTGGAATTTTCTGGTCAGCTTGCGGGTCACCTGCTGTATTGGAAACATGACAGTTAGTCAAGGTGGCTTCCTAGTGGGTAGACCAGGAGTGGGTACCTCAAGATGATGTTGACCTCCCTCTCTCTCTCTTACCTGCAACGGCAGCTTATTCTGTGCTGGAGGGCTTCCTACTGGCGCTCCAGCTTTGCGAGCTTTTGCGCTGTCCTTGTGTCTCTAATTGTATGGCAGGCACACCTCTGGCCTCTAATTGGCCAATTCAGGGAAAATCCCTGCCAACTGACAGGTGCTTTGCGGAACTCAATGGCTATGACTTATATTTCACTCAAGATCATAGTATGAAAGGATTTTCAACATAGTTGTCAATGGAAGCAATATAGGATTTCTAATCATATAAATTTGCAGGGTAGCTTAGAGCATAAGTATCCCGAAACACTTGAAGCTTGAACTGTTGGATCGAAACAATGATTAACAAAGCATACAAGATTTGCTCTCGAGTCCAGCTTTAGAGTGAACTCACACAGATGAAAAAGACTTGCATGTGTACAGCACACTGTGTTTTTAGTGTTTTACAACCAGATAAGTACTTTTGATGTGTAGTTATTATTGCAATGCAGGAACTATCGCAGCCAATTTGCACACTGCATGCTCACACAAATAACAATGTGATAATTACCAAAACATCCGTTTTGGTAAGATTGACTGAAATATAAATATTGGCAAAGACAAGACAGACAACTTCTTTGCATATCTTCAAAAAAGTGCCATGGGATCGTTTCTGCCCAACTGAGAAAGTAGAAAGGTCCTCAGTTTAACATAAATTGTCATAAAAAGACAGTACCTACAACAGTGCATCACTATTAAAACTGCACAGGAATGCCTTGCAATAGAAATAGGCTCCAAATTTCCCTGGTAGTTCACAACATTAGGGAGGAAATAGAGAATTAGATTATACAATTCAATTCATCAACTCTTAAGGTGAGAAATTTACTTATGCAGTACACAGACATGCTTTGATTCTCTGGGACAGGCAGTCACACAAGACATTACCTGCATAGACCATGCAGCATTCTCCATTCATATGGGTGCATGCAACTGCATCCCCAGCATATGCCTGAACTGGCAGAAATGACATTATCCTAACATTAGACAGTCCAACCAATTGATGTGACATCAGGGCACCATAATTGTGAAACACAGGTCCTAGTCGTCCATGTCATCCAGAAATCTAAAAAAAAAAGCACGCAGTAACAAGATGAACCTTGTAGTAGTATTACTTAAAAGACTTGGCACCTTGATTGTCGCTCAGTAAAATTTATGTTTTTTTTCTTTTGAAAAATGTCTTAAATGTTTTTGGGAGATGTTTTGATGCATTTGCTAGAGGGAGTTGCCACATCTCACAGGAATGGCAAAAGAGTAGATACTTCATCCACACAAAGGCTGCTTCAGGTATCAGGCCAGCAGTGACAATGTCCTGGATCTTCAGCATCATGGGGAGATAGAGGAGAGGCTTCAGGGAGGGCAAACTCTCACCATGCCCTTTGCCAACTTAAGAGCTTGATTCTTCCATACTCCTTGGCTGTGACAGCAGGGTGTTGTTAGGGTACTCAACGCATTCAGCATCCAGCTGTGCATGCTGTGACGATACTGTGCCTTTAAGAAATGTATTATCATGTTTCTCTTAAGTATTTTTAAGCAGGCCTGGCCTTTTTGTTATTGTTGCCGTGATGTCTGTACATTTTATTGTTGCTGAAGCATTATAATAACCATCTTGTTTATTTTTAATTTGGACTAATGCAGTGCCCTAGAGTTTTATGATCCTTTTTGAATTGTTGGGTGAAGAATGACTGACAGGTCAGGTGGTGCCTTGGGACAATCTTTTTATACACATGAGAAATCCAAAGGGTTTACTTTCATTTTGGAAAAAGCTGGTGGGACTGCAGACTGAAAGCAGTGTCCTCTGTCTCTCTCTGAAGTGAAAATTCCACTGTCTGTGAGGTACAGTTAGAAGCTATAGGCAAGCAGTATTTGTGTCCGTCTCAAAGTGTGCAAAAAGTTCCAGCACTGAAGACCGTAGCATTTTCAATTCAACATCCAAAGAAGTAATCCACAGCAGGAGTTGGAAAGCTGCAAGGTCCAAAATCCTGTGAGCATACTTGCCAAGTTTAGAATAGGATGTATGTCGTAGTGGCATGGAAGAGTAAACTTAGCCGTTAAGGTTTATACAAAAACACAATTATAAAACATTGTAATTGGTAAAAGTTATTGCTGGTTTTTCTTATTATAGTTCAACTGTATTCTTAAATAAACGAATAAAAAAGCTCCCTGGTGGGTCACTTGAATCATACCTGGACTGAAAACCAAATTCAAAGTGCACAACTTATGGTCTAGGCTGACTTCATAGAACACCTTGGAGTTTCTGGCCTGGCTCATAACAATGCCCATTAGCACTCTTTCGTATGCCCAATCAATGCCCTCATCTGAGTCCTCTGCAGCAGAATCCTCCATAAACTTGCAAAAAAAGAAATACCCTGCTCCTGGCCTGGATGCAAACCACTCTTGCCCAGATGGCTTAATGTGTATTGATCCCATATATTGTACATGTAGTGTCAATATAATGAGTTGATGGCTGCAAGTGTAAGATTGAGTGATAAGTCTCCTTCATCAATGTTGTGCTGCTGTTTTTTCACTAGGGTCCTTCTGCGTCTGGAACCAGAAACTCAGAGGTGAAAGTTGGCGGGTGGAAAGGGGCGAAGTGTAAAGCAAGAGGTCTGTAGTCATACCATCAGCAGCTTATTCATCATGAGATAGTAGGATGAGTGGACATTGGGAGATGAAAAATATGTGATGACACATGATATGGGAAAAGCCTGTATTTTGTGTGAGATGTTCCTTTAAGAACAAAGTAGGCTGGGGAATATTTTGAAAAAAGGTTAATTGGTTTTCTGATGATGACATAATTAGGTTCCAAGAAATGCCCATGTAACCTGGGTTGCCATGTGGATGAATAGCTAAAAAGCAAATGGTAACCAGAATGTTAATTGTGATAAGGTGAGGTCAGTCTTTTTTTGTCTGTTTGGCAGGTAAGAATACGAGGAGTTCATGCAAGGCTCTCTCAGAATGAACAGACTTTTGTTTGGCAGTCTTTCAAATAGATTCAGTGTTGAAGTAGGTCCCTGAGAATGTAGCAGAGGCTATGTAACTGTGTGGTATATGGTTGGAAAGGACATAGCACTGAAGACAGGAAGAGTGAGAGATTATGGATTGGATACTACCCATTGTTTCTGTTGAAGTGTCAGAACCCACCAGACTGTTAAAAGGGGCTTCTCGGAGAAGGGAGTCCCTGAGGATTCTGTGTCATCAGGACTCGTGACCAAACTGATAGAAGATAGACATACGTCTTATCGGTGTTAACCATGTCCAAAGACTTCAGGTGGAACATGGCTGCTGGTGAATGCCAGCTAAAGCAATTGGATGGGAAGTGAGAGGTCCTATAAAACAAAGGCCATGTTGAAAAGAATGAGATTAGACATAGATTTGTGCACTAAGTAATGCAAGTAGTTGAAATTACGTGGGACAGATCTTTGTTGTAATAACTATTTAAAACGAAATTTCTCATTCTATTTGAAATATCCTTCAACTATTAATTAATGTTTGAATTATGTTGATTTTAGTTGCCTTGTTACAGTAAAAAACTTATTAAGTGAAATCTTGTCAAGTGGTTTTCTTTTCATTGGTAGTGTGGAGTATTCTTTCTTTTCAAAAAAAAAATCAGTCTCTATGGGGATCGCAACAAGTGCCAAAGACAGAAACACAATGATTTACTGTGAAACTCATGTTTGTTGGGTAATAAGCCCACATTGTGTTTGGAACGAAGCACCAAGAAGAGAGATGCACTATGTTGGGCCATGTGCCTCGTTTTTAAAATGATTTAGGAGCTAACAGCACAAGTCATGATTGGTGGGGATTGGTGCAGCAAATCGGAAAATAATGATACAATTTAAAAGGAGCCTGCATCTCTTCAAGGAGTATTGCAGCTGAACAGTGAGTGACAAAAAGAGTGTGGGTGTGTGGGTGGGGGGGGGGGGGGGGGGGGGGGGGATGATGATGGGAGGCTAAGGCTGGGGATTGCGAAGCCATGGGGGAGGGAAATCTGGAGGTAACATCTTGGGAGTTCTCTGATGAGCCCAGGGGCTAGTTAAGGAGGGACCCCTTGCCCACCACCAGTATACGCAGGGAAATCGGCAGGGCTGGACAATTTAAAAAATTCATTCAGGTTTCCCTGGCTCGGCCAGCATTCATTGCCCATCCCTAACTGCCCTTGAGAAGGTGGTAGTAAGCTGCCTTCTTGCACCACTGCAGTCCAAGTTAGGGATAGAGTTCCAGGATTTTGATGCAGCAGCTGTGAAGGAACAGCAATATATTTCCAAGTCAGGATGGTGATTGGCTTGAAGGTGAACATTCAGGAGGTGGTGTTCCCACAGATCTGCTGTCCTTGTCCTTGTAGATGGTAATGTTGTAGGTTTGGAAAATGCTGACTTAGGAGCCTTGGTGAGTTGCTGCAATGCATCTTGTAAATGGTACACACTACTGCTACTATGTCAGTGATGGATGGCGTGGGTGTTTGTGGAAGTCCTGCCAATCAAATGGGCTGGGTGGTGTCAAGTTTCTTCAGTTTTGTTGCTGCTTCATTCATCCCAAGGGGAGAGTATTCCATCACACTCCTAAATTGTGCCTTGTAGATTGGACAGGCTTTTGGAGTCAGGAGGTGAATTAATCGACACAGGATTCCGAGTCTTTGATCTGCTCTTGTAGCCACAGTATTTATATGGCTACTCCAGTTCAGTTTCTGATCAATGGTAACCCTCAGCATGTTGACAGTGGGGGGATTCAGTGATGGCAATGCCATTGAATGTTATGTTGCGATGGTCAGATTCTCACTTTTTGGAGATGGTCATTGCCTGGCACTTCTGTAGCGTGAATGTTACTTGCCACTTGTCAGCCCAAACCTGGATATTGTCCAGGTCCTGTTGCATTTGGACATAGATTGCTTCAGTATCTGAGGAGTTGTGAATGGTACTGAACACTGTGCAGTCATCAGCAATCATCGCCACTTCTGACCTTATGGTGGAAGGAAGGTCATTGATGAAGCAGCTGAAGATGGTTGGGCCTAGGACAAACCCTTGAGCAACTCCTGCAATTATTTCCTGGAGTTGATATGACTGACCTTCAACAACCACAATCATCTTCCTTTGTACTAGGTGTGACTCCAACCAATAGAATTTTCCATTTGATTCCCACTGACACAAGTTTTGTTGGGGCTCCTTGATGCCACACTCGGTCAAATACTGCCTTAATATCAAGCGCCATCACTCTCACCTCACCAATGGAGTTCAGCACTTTTGTCCATCTTTGAACCAAGGCTGTAATTAGGCCAGGAGCCAATTGGCCCTGGCAGAAGCCAAATTGAGTGTCAATAAGCAGGTTATTGCTAAGCAAGTGCTGTTGATTGCACGGCTGATGACCCATTCCACCACATTACTGACGTTCGAGAGTAGACTGATAGGGCTTTTTGTTTACAGGACATATCCTGGGCAATTTTCCACATTGTCAAGTCGATGCCAGGGCTGTAGCTGTACACAAAGAGCTTGGCTAGAGGCACTGCAAGTTCTGGATCACAAATCTTCAGTATTACAATAGCCAGAATATTGTTAGGGCTCACTGCTTTTGCAGTATCCAGTGCCTTCAACCATTCCTTGATATCACATGGAGTAAATCAAAATGGTTGAAGACTGGCATCTGTGATGCTGGAGACCTCTGGGGGTGGCCAAGACAGATTATTCACTCAACACTTCTGGCTGAAGATTGGAGCAAATGCCTCAGTCTTACCTTTTGCACTGATGTTCTGGGATATTTGTGGACTTTTCCAGTGAGTTGTTTAATTGTCCACCACCAGATGTGGCAGGATTGCAGAGCTTAGATCTGGTCCATTTGGCATGGGTTTCTCCTGCTGTTGATTAAATTCCAGCAGCAACAGTTTGAGGCTCTTAAGTGGGCAATAATTGCCAACTTAAATGCCTTAACTGATCCACTTGCAGACAGGATGGACAGGCCCAATGCCATTGGTATAATTGTAGTGAGGGCATGGGCAGGCTGGTAGGCAGCAGGCTGGTTGCCCACTGGACTTAATGAGCCTCCCACATTGAAATATGTAGGCAGGGGAAAGGCAGCTCTGGACTCTGTCCCCGCCCAGGATGACAGCAATTCTGCATCCCTGACAGTTTCTGAACCAGTGCCAAAATTGGTTTCAGAAGACTTCTCAGGTCTCTTATATTAATAATTATATCATTTATATTAATGATTTGGATGAGAATATAGGAGACATGGTTAGTAAGTTTGCAGATGACACCAAGATTGGTGGCATAGTGGACAGTGAAGAAAGTTTTCTCCGATCAGGGCGGCACGGTAACACAGTGGTTAGCACTGCTGCTTCACAGCTCCAGGGACCTGGGTTCGAATCCCGGCTCGAGTCACTGTCTGTGCGGAGTTTGCACATTCTCCCCGTGTCTGCGTGGGTTTCCTCTGGGTGCTCCGGTTTCCTCCCACAGTCCAAAGATGTGCGGGCTAGGCTGATTGGCCATTCTAAATTGCCCCTTAGTATCCCGGGATGCATAGGTTAGAGGGATTAGGGGGTAAATATGTAGGGATATGGGGATAGGGCCTGGGTGGGATTGTGGTTGGTGCAGACTCGATGGGCCGAATGGCCTCTTTCTGCATTGTAGGATTCTATGATTGCAACGGGATCTTGAACAATTGGGCCAGTGGGCTGACAAATGGTAAATGGAGTTTGAATGACAAATGCGAGGTGATGCATTTTGGTAGATTGAACCAGGGCTTACTCAGTTAATGGTAGGGCGTTGGGGAGAGTTATAGAACAAAGAGATCTAGGGGTACATGTTCATAGCTCCTTGAAAGTGGAATCACAGGTGGACAGAGTGGTGAAGAAGGCATTCGGCATGCTTGGTTTCATCGGTCAGAACATCGAACACAGGAGTTGAGATGTCTTGTTGAAGTTGTACAAAACATTGGTAAGGCCACACTTGGAATACTGTGTGCAGTTTTGGTCACTCTATTATAGAAAGGATATTATTAAACTAGAAAGAGTGCAGAAAAGATTTACTAGGATGCTACTGGAACTTGATGGTTTGAGTTATAAGGAGAGGCTGGATAGACTGGGACTTTTTATTTGGAGCGTAAGAAGCCGAGAGGTGATCTTATAGAGGTCTATAAAATTATGAGGGACACAGATCAGCTAGATAGTCAATATCTTTTCCCAAAGGTAGGGGAGTCTAATACTAGAGGGCATAGGTTTAATGGGAGAGATATAAAAGTGTCCAGCGGGGCAATTTTTTCACACAGAGGATGGTGAGTGTTTGGAACATGCTGCCAGAGGTAGTAGTAGAGGCGGATACAATTTTCTCTTTTAAAAAGCATTTAGATAGTTACATGGATAAGATGGGTATAGAGGGATATGGGCCAAATGCGGGCAATTGGGATTAGCTTCGGGTTTAAAAAAAAGGGCGGCATGGACAAGTTGGGCCGAAGAGCCTGTTTCCTTGCAGTAAACCTCTATGACTCTGCTGAGATAATGTAGTCGGGTCCCCGAAGGTCATAGCTCTATAAAGTTGCCGACCATGTCCATCTCAAATGCCCTCAGTGGAAAATGGCAACCATACAACTCCCACACTCTTACCACTTCATAGGAGCAATAAAATAGGTAAATAAATACAGAACATAGGCACTATGGATTTACATTAGCGTAAGATTTCATGTTGGCTTGCATTGGGAAGAATGTTGAAATGAACTATAATTAAATAGTTTGCGATCATGCTGTACCGTTGTGTAATCCGGAAGCTTGCGGCATTCATCATCTGTATGTTGGTGTTTAGGAGGAGGGATGATTCAGGAAACCTATTCATTTATTGTTTGTGACGCACCACTCTGGCAACATTACAACTCTTACTGTTTGTTCTTAGCTACTCCATTTTGTTCCCTGAAGTGGCTGCCAGTGTTACACTCAGTACAGTAGAATTTACAGGCATCTGAACCACTATGATGGGTGATGAATTTTCAGGAAGGATTCGACATATGTAACCTAAAACAGTGGACATTTTTTTTTCCAATAAAACAACACTGCATTTCCCAATTCCTTCCCCAGGAAACAGCGCTCTGAATTGCTTATAAATCACCACAATTTGGGCGGCGATTTGGGTTATACCAGGTCTTTTATCATTTTTCTACACGAAGGTTTTGTTTATCACATGTTCATGCCTTCACAAATAATAAATTTCCTCATTTTTGTGCACTTGAAACACTGTGAAAGTGACACCTGTGCAGCTCTCGTATTGTGTTCTCATCCTTCAGGATGAGAACAAGGGGGTGGATTTAGTATTTAAAAAGCCTGTTTCCTGAAAGCAATGAATCACAGACTATTTAAAAACAAACTAATTTATCTTTTAATCAAGAGGAAGACTATATGCTGAAGCAAGCCAATGTGTGATTTCTTTATTCTCCCCTCCATCTGAGGCAACACCCTTAACAACACAAGTGACTGCTCAAATTAGCTAAGTGCCCCATATCAATCCTGTGAAATTGCAGTCTCAACAGCACAAATACTGGCTTTTCACAAATTCAAGCTGAGGTTTTCTGGTTGAGGATTAGCCTAATGGAGAATGAGGCAGTGCACAAATTGCACTTGCCCAACATAAAGCATTGACAATATGTGAATCTCTGAGTTCATGGTTATGTCTTATTGTAAACTTACTATTTATTCATGGATAAAAAAAAGTACATGCTGCCGTTGACTTCAGATATCTGCAGTAGCTCTATGGGAACTCCTTCCCTAACCACCCATCCCTACTGTCTCTAGATTTCTACCTCCAATTTTAAAAAAGTTCTCAAAATCCATCTTTAAAGTGCCTTGTTCTTGGATGCTTGAAAAGGTCCGTGAAGCCTCCTACTACAAAAGTGCATTTCAATGTTTGCTCTTTTCCAAGCTCTTAAGTGCCTTGTAAGCGCTTTAATTACACGTGGCTTTCAATTAAGTGATTTTTATTTCACTCTTAATTTTCACTACTATTCAAACACAAAAAGATTTTAAAAAGAAATAAGTAGAAAAGGGAAATTCTTTTGAAGAAGCTCAAAAAATAAAAACCTAAATAAATTAGCAAACTGAAAATTAAAAATATTTTTAAAAAATTTACCAGCCTCTTTATAAGCACCTTTAAGTCCAATCCAGATGTGTAAAGAAAGCAAATAGGACTCCGTTGCAATTGTTTCTATTCCTGCTCCCACAGTTATCTCTGGTGTCCCCAATGGATCTATTTTTGGTCCACTTCTATTTCTCACCTTCATACGACCCTTCACTGACATTATTGAAAAGCATAGTTTTAATTTTCACAAGCACATTGATGACACTCAACTCTTCCTCACTACCGTTTCTCTCGACTCTTCAATGGTGAGTAGAAACCTCCTCCAAAATCACTATTTTTGGTCTCCATTTAAAACTCCATTGATGCTATCCCTCATTCTGCTACTACCTGTGATCAAGCCAGTCTGTTCACAACCTTGTCACATTTGACCTCATATTTGCAGCATCATTAAGACCGCATATTTTTGTCTCCATAACTTTTGCCCTCATTCATACCTTTGCTACCTCCAGACTTGATTATTTCAGCACAGTTTTGGCTGGCTTCCTACATTTTACCCTGTGTGTACTAGAGGTAAAAAACTTGACTGCCTATGTCCTGACTAGCACTAAAATAAGTTCAACTATTTCCCCCATGTTTGGTGATTTATATTGGCTGGTCAAGCAACATCTTGATTTTAAAATTTTCATCCTGGTTTTTAAATCCTTCCATGGCCTTGCCATCCACGTTTGTACCTCCTTCAGCCCCACAACCCTCAAAGATATCTCAGCTCTTCTAATTCTGGCCTCTTCAGCATCCTTGAATTTAACTGCTCCATCATTGGTGGCAGTGCCTTCAGCTGCCTCAACCGCAAAATCTGGAATGTCTTCTCTAAACCTCTCCTCCTCTTTTGATATTTCTTAAAACCTGCCTCCCGGGCCAAGCTTTTGTTCATCTGAACTAATTTCTTATCTGGCTTGGTGTCGAATTTTGTTTTGTCACACTCCTGTGAAACACCATTGGGACGTTTTATTATGTTAACGGTAGTATACAAGTTGTTGAATAGTTTCATCCTTATTGAAATTAAGCTTTTGCATATTTTTCTCAAAGTACATAGGTCAGCCTCAGACAAAGAGCAATACAGCAGAGGAACAGGTCCTTTGGCCCACCAAGCTCGCAGCGATACATTGTTACTATCCCTCTGTTTGCTTCCAGTTCATGTATCTATCAAGATACATCTTGAATGTTGCTAACGTGCCTGCTTCCACCACCTCCACTGCAGTGTGCTTCAGGCACCCACCATCCTCTGTGAAAAACTTTACCTGCATGTCTCCCCTTAACTTACCACCTCTCACCTTAATCCTGTGGCCCTCCTGTAATCAATCCTTCCACCCTGGGAAAAGGCCTCTGACTATCTACCCTATCTATGCCTCTCAGAATTTTGTAGTCTTTTATCAGGTCATCCCTCAGCCTCCATCTTTCCTGTGAAAAGAATCTAAGTTTATCCAACCTTCCCTCATACCTAAAATCCTCCAGACCAGGCAACATCCTGGTAAACCTTCTCTGCACGCTCTCCAAAATATCCACATTCTTTTGGTAGTGTGGTGGCCAGGACTGCATGCAGTATTCCAAAGGCAGCCTAAAGTTTTATACAGCTGCAACATAATTTGCCAGCTTTTACACTCGATGCCCGACTGATGAAGGCAAGTATGCTGTATGCCTTCTTGATCACCTTATTCACCTCTGTTGCCATTTTCAGGGATCCATGGACCTATATGCCCAGATCCTTCTGTAGGCCAATGCTCCCAAGGGGTCTGCCATTTACTGTATAATTTGCACCTGAATTTGTTCTTCCAAAATGCATCATCTTGCATTTGTGGGGATTAAACGCCGTCTGCCATTTCTCTGCCCAAGTCTGCAATCTATATCCTGCTACATCCTTTAACAATCCTCGTCACAATCTGTAACTCTGCCAATTTTTGTGTCATCAAAAAACTTACTAATCAGACCACCCACATTTTTCTTCAGATCATTTATATGCATTACAAACAAATGAAATAAAAGAATGTTGAAATCATAGAAACCCTACAGTGCAGAAGGAGGCCATTCGGCCCATCGAGTCTGCACCGACCACAATCCCACCCAGGCCCTACCCCCACATATTTACCCGCTAATCCCTCTAACCTACGCATCTCAGGGGCAATTTTAACCTGGCCAATCAACCTAACCCGCACATCTTTGGACTGTGGGAGGAAACCGGAGTACCCGGAGGAAACCCACGCAAACACGAGGAGAATGTGCAAACTCCACACAGACAGTGACCCAAGCCGGGAATCGAACTCGGGACCCTGGAGCTGTGAAGCAGCAGTGCTAACCACTGTGCTACCGTGCCGCCTTGGGAAATCAGGAGAAAAGGTTTTTTAGCACCCACCTGCAGTCTTCCCTTTGAGGTTCAAAATAATCACAATATTTTACACAGATACAAGAGGTGACATGGACTTTATTGTTCATAGATACCTCCATGTGTTGCAGAACTAGACATTGGTGCTTTGGTACATTGTCTGTAGATCTGGATATGCATGTGTACACATTTGATAATAGTTCATAGAACATTTTGGAATAATATAAAAATATAACATCCTTCTTTTGTATATGTCTCTTTACATCAACATGTGGGAAGTTTTCTGGTGCAGTGGGCAACGTCTCGGCCTCTGAGCCAGAAGCTGTAGGTTCAGATCCTACTCCAGAACCTGATGTGCAAGGACGTTGCATGTATAACGCACCAAAAAGGTTGAATATTGATTTGTAAATTCTTCCAGCATTTCCCAATGACAAATGGTAAGAGCAGGACAGATTCCTGGTCCATTGTGTGTCAGGAAACAGAGGTAGGTTTAAGTGAGCTTTATTTGTATTATTTAATGTTAGAAATAAGGTACAGGTTTAAGTGAGTTTAATTTAGTGTAAGGAAGGGTCCCAACTCGAGTTAGGTTCCTGTTTAAAAAGATGTTTGTAAAGAATAGGGGTTTGGTTTTAGTTCAAATTATGTTTCTATTGTGCTGAGAGAGATTGCAGTGTGTCAAGTATACAAACATGGGGAAAGAATGTGATATTGCTTAGCAACCAAGGGCCATTTTAGGGAAGAGTCTTTTGAGTTTAGTTTTAATTGGAAGCTGGGAGAAGCAGCTTCGCAGGGAGAGGGGGAATATCTCTCGCAGCTTTGCAAGAAGAAAAGTCATTCTACGCAGTAAGAAGAAAGGTACTAAGTGCCAGAAATCTGAAATAAACAGCTAGTTAAGCACACTAGAAAAGTTTCCAGGAAATCTGAAATTAAAGAAACAGAGGAATTGAAGCCTCAGATAGAGCTGAGAAGGAGTTGACTAGTGAGAAGCCAGAAAGATATCTGAAGTGATTCTAAGGATGTGATAAGGTTGTGGGGTGGAACGGTGGCACAGCGGTTAGCACCAAAGCCTCACAGCTCCAGGGACCTGGGTTCGATTCCCAACTTGGGTGATTGTCTGTGTGGAGTTTGCACGTTCTCCCTATGTCTACATAGGTTTCCTCTGGGTGCTCCAGTTTCCTCCTACAGTCCAAAAATGTGCGGGTTAGGTGCATTGGCCATGCTAAATTGCCCCTTAGTGTCCTGGGATGTGTAGGTTAAAGGGATTAGCGGGATAAATATGTGGGGATAGGGCCTAGGTGGGATTGTCGGTGCAGACTTGATGGGCCGAATGGCCTCCTTCTGCACTGTAGGGATTCTATATCTTATATCTGGTGAAGCAATTAGTGAAATAATTGTGAAGCAATCAATCAGTGGCTGGATCTCAAGAGTTTGTGTAAAAGCATTTAAGATAAAGGAATCCTGAAAGGGGAGTTGGAAAATCTGCATTGTTGCAACAGTGGGGAGGAAGCCTTGTTTGAAATGCTAATTAGAAAACCTGGAGGTGGATCCTTGATGAAAACAGCTGAAGGAAAACATTGGTTGAAAGAAGAAATGAGTGTTAGCTGCTATGCAAGAGAAGGGAAGAACACACTGAGGAGTACTAAGAACAACATAAAAATTTACAACATAATTGATTGCCTACTGGTTCCTGATAACTTTGTGCTGAGCTTTGGAAAAGGTTTAACTGCAGTGATTTAAATGATCAGTAAGCATATAGCTCAGTTGGTTATTTATCAGTAACTGAGCTTATCAAATGTTTTCACTGATCTGGGATCATACTGTTAAAATATTTTATACTAGATGGTTGATTGCTAATGTGACTTTGTTCTTATCTATAATTGTTAAAATGATATCTTCTGAAAAATTATAAACGTTTTTAGTTCTTTCGTTGCACAAAATTTTACAGTAGCTATCACGTAACAAATTTTACAGTAGTAATGACATAATAATATCAATGACGAAGATAAGTTTTGGGCATAACCCTGTATCATGTTCATTAGTATATTAATAAATGCTGACCTACCCAGCGACATTCACATTCCATGAAAGCAATAAAAAAAGCAATTTTCTTCAGGATAAAAATGACAATGAAGGATTTTTCATACAATAAATACCAAACTAAACTTACAATCAGACAAATTAGGAGGAGTAGGGCTTTCAAGCCTGCTCTGCCATTCAAGTAGATCATGACTGACCTGACTGTAACCTTAGCCCCACATTCCTTCCTATTTTCACCCCCTTGTTAATCAAGAATTTACCTAGCATCGCCTTAAAAGTATGAAAAGATTCACAATACTCAGAGCAAAAATTTCTCATCTCTATCTAAACAGTGAGCACTAGTTCTAGATTCTCTGACAAGAGGAAACATCCACTCCATGACCACCCTTCAAGATCCCTCAGGATCCTAAAGGTTTTGATCTTGTTGTCTCTTACTCTTCTAAACGCCAGTGGATATAAACCTAACTTGTCCAACTGTTCATCATAAAACAAGCCACCCACTCCTGGTATTAGTCTCGTTAACTTTCTCTGAACTGCTTCTAATTTTAATAGTAGCTCTTAACACATGATTTTATGTGAGCAGTTTCAACATCTCATCAAAACTTAAGTAGCCCTCCAGCTCAAATAATTGCCCACCCCTGTCTAGACGGGTGATGTAAAACCTTTATTTTAAATGGGTTAAGAACTTTATGAATGTGAATTTGTGTGCTAGAAAAGAGCAGTGAAACATCAAACTCTAGTTTTTAAAATTACTATTGTTACTTTTCACATCTGTGCCTTATGATGTACAAATAACGACCATTAAGGATTGTAATGAATTTTCACTAGCAGCAGCCTCACACAGCCGTCTTTCTGTGCCCCTAAAACAGAAACAAAATACTGTGGATGCTGGCAATCTGAAATAAAAACAGGAAATGCTGGATAAACTCAATATGTCTGGCAACATCTGTGGAGAGAGAAACAGAATTAACGTCGAGTCCATATCACTTCTTCAGAGCTGAAGAGGGATAGAAATATGATAGATCAGATATTTGGAGAGGGAGAGTGCAGAAGGTGAAGCAAAGTTCAGGGATAGGCAGGAGCTAAGGAGATATTGACAAAGATGTCATGGACACAAAACAAAGGGAGTGTAAATGGTAGCAGTGAAGACTAAAGAAGGTGCTGATAGTGGCATAAAGATAAGATAGCAGATAGTGTTAATAAGAGAACAAAGGTCAATGTTGTGAAAGCAAAACTAAAGAACAAATGACAGATAGGCCAGTGGGGGAGGAATGGGTTTGCGTTGGGACAAATAAACAAAACAAAAAAAGGTCCAGATGGAGGCGAAAGTTCATAGTCTAAAGTTGTTGAACTCAATGTTGAGTCCAGAAGGCTGCAACATGCACAATTGGAAGACAAGGTGTTGTTCCTCCAGTTTGCATTGGGCTTCACTGGAGCATTGCAGCAGGCTAACAGATATGTGGGCATGAGAGCAAGATGTTGAGTTCAAAAGCCAAGGGACAAGAAGGTTGGGGGTCATGCTTGCTGGCTGAGCGAAGGTGTTCTTCAATGTAGTCACCCAGTCTGGGTTTAGTCTCCTCAATGTAGGTAAAACTATATTGGGAGCAGTGAATACACTAGATCAAACTGAAGGAGGTGCAAGTGAAATGCTACTTCACCTGAAGAGTCTTTGGGGTTCGGATAGTGAGTGGGGGGAGGTAAAGCATAAGGTGTTGTACCTTCTGCATGAGATTGTGCTGTGGAAAGGGAATGAAAGGTTGGGGGCAATGGAGGGGTGGACCAGGGTGCCATAGTGGGATGGTCCCTGGAGAATGCTGACGGAGGGCGAGGGGAAGATTTGTTTCATGGTGGCATCATGCTAAAGTTGGCAGAAATGGCTGAGATGGGGTGAAAACTGAGGATAAGGGGGATCCTATCATGGCTCTGGGATGGAGCGAAATGGGTGAGGGCAGAGGTGCAGGAGATAGGGCAGTCTCAGTTGAGTGCCCTGTCAACCACAGTGGGGGGGTGACAGGGGAGACCTCGGTTGAGGAAAGGTGACTTATTCAGAACAGATGCATCAAAAGTGGAGAGACAGTGGGGTGTTAAGAGTGGTCGTGAAGGTAGCTGTGGGAGTTCATGGGTTTGTAATGAATGTTGGTGGGGAGTCTATTCCAAGCCGCTGAGTCTATTATGACAGAGGTCAAAGAATGAAAGGAAATTGGCGAAGATGGACCATGTGAAGGTGAGAGGGGGTGGAAATTGGAGGCAAAGTTTTTTCCAGGTACAGATGACAGCATGAAACAAAACCAATATAGTCATTGATGTAACAGTAGAACATAGAACATAGAACAGTACAGCACAGAACAGGCCCTTCGGCCCACGATGTTGTGCCGAGCTTTATCTGAAACCAAGATCAAGCTATCCCACTCCCTATCATCCTGGTGTGCTCCATGTGCCTATCCAATAATCGCTTAAATGTTCCTAAAGTGTCTGACTCCACTATCACTGCAGGCAGTCCATTCCACACCCCAACCACTCTCTGCGTAAAGAACCTACCTCTGATATCCTTCCTGTATCTCCCACCACAAACCCTATAGTTATGCCCCCTTGTAATAGCTCCATCCACCCGAGGAAATAGTCTTTGAACGTTCACTCTATCTATCCCCTTCATCATTTTATAAACCTCTATTAAGTCTCCCCTCAGCCTCCTCCGCTCCAGAGAGAACAGCCCTAGCTCCCTCCACCTTTCCTCATAAGACCCCTACCCTCCAAACCAGGCAGCATCCTGGTAAATCTCCTCTGCACTCTTTCCAGCGCTTCCACATCCTTCTTATAGTGAGGTGACCAGAACTGCACACAATATTCCAAATGTGGTCTCACCAAGGTCCTGTACAGTTGCAGCATAACCCCACGGCTCTTAAACTCCAACCCCCTGTTAATAAAAGCTAACACACTATAGGCCTTCTTCACAGCTCTATCCACTTGAGTGGCAACCTTTAAAGATCTGTGGATATGGGCCCCAAGATCTCTCTGTTCCTCCACAGTCTTCCGAACCCTACCTTTGACCCTGTAATCCACATTTAAATTAGTCCTACCAAAATGAATCACCTCACATTTATCAGGGTTAAACTCCATTTGCCATTTTTCAGCCCAACTTTGCATCCTATCTATGTCTCTTTGCAGCCGACAACAGCCCTCCACCTCATCCACTACTCCACCAATCTTGGTGTCATCAGCAAATTTACTGATCCACCCTTCAGCCCCCTCCTCTAAGTCATTAATAAAAATCACAAAGAGCAGAGGACCAAGCACTGATCCCTGCGGCACTCCGCTAGCAACCTGCCTCCAATCCGAAAATTTTCCACCCACCACCACCCTCTGTCTTCGATCAGACAGCCAGTTACCTATCCAATCGGCCAACTTTCCCTCTATCCCACACCTCCTCACTTTCATCAAACGCCTTACTAAAATCCACGTATATGACATCAACTGCCCTACCTTCATCAACACACTTAGTTACCTCCTCAAAAAATTCTATCAAATTAAAATAATTGTGGGAGGGGGTCCGAGTGGGACTCAAGCAAGGAATGTTCAACATACCCCACAAAATGACAGGCAAAACTGGGATCCAAGTGGGTACCCATTGCCACACATTTTATTTGCAGAAAGTGAGACAAGTTTAAGGAGAAGCTGTTGAGTGAGGGAAGAGGAGAGTAGTGGTGGACAAGGATTGTTCAGGCCTGCGCTCACGGAAGAAATGGAGAGCACTCAGACCATCCTGCTGTCAGATGCAAGTGCAGAGAGATTGGCCGTCCATAGCGAAGAGGCGGCAGTTAGAGTTGGAGGAAAAATCTTTTGTTACATCGATGACTGTATTGTGCCACTTCATGCTCTCGCCCAGACTTGGAAAAGATTGTCGATTTTGCTTCTAATTTCCACCCCTCTCACCTTCACATGGTGCAACTCCGACACTTCCCCATCCTTCCTTGACCTCCCTATCTCCATTCCTGATGAAAGACTGACTACCAATATTAATTACAAACCCACCGACTCCCAGAGCTACCCCAACTACAGGGTTTCACACCCACTTCCTGTAAAGACTCTATCCCATTCTCCCAGTTACTCCACCTCTGGTGCATCTGTTCAAAATATGTCACCTTCAAAAACAGCACTTCTGATTCCTCTGCCTTTTCCTTCAACTGAGGTCCCCCTCTCTCTCTCTCTCTCTGTCTCCCCCCCTCCCCACCCTTTCCCTCCCTCTCAGGACCATGATATGGTTCCCCTTGCGCTCAGTTTTCACCACATCAGCCTCTGCGTTCAAAGGATCATCCTCTGCCAAATCCAACATGATGCCACCATGAAACACATCTTCCCTTCAACAGCACACCACTCTCCCTCCCGCCCCGGTCAGCATTCCACAATGACCACTCATCCCATGTCACCTTGGTCCACTCCTTCATCGTTTCTACCACTACATCCCCTTCCCACGGCACATTCCCATACAATCGCAGAAGGCGCATCATTTTACTTCCTTCTTCCTCACTATCCAAGGCCCCAAACACTCATTTCAGCTAAAGTGGCATTTCACTTGCACCTTTTCCAATTTGTTTTACAGTATTTGCTGCTTCCAATAGTCCCTTCTTCACAGGAGAGACTAAACGCAGATTGGGGGACCACTTTGCTGAACAGCTTCACTCAGTCTGCAAGCATGACCCCCAATCTTTCTGCTGCTTGGCATTTCAACTCAGCATCTTGCTCTCATGCCCACATGTCCATCCTTGGCCTGTTGCAATGCTTCTGTGAAGCACAACGCAAACTGGGGGAATGACACCTCATCTTCCAATTAGGCACATTACAGCCTTCTGGACTGAACATAAGTTCAACAACTTTAGACTCTGAACTTTCTCCTCCATCTTGACCCCTTTTATGCTTTTTGTTTGTCCCAACACAAACACACCCAACCCACCCACCCCTCCGCCAATCTCTCCTTTGCTCTTACCTATCTTTGATCTTCTCTTTTGCTCCACCTTCTCCACTCCCCTCTCCAACTATATAATCCATCAGATTTCTACCCCTCTTCAGTTCTGAAGTAGTCGTACGGAATCAAAAGGTTAACTCTTTCGACAGATGCTTCCACACCTATTGCGTTTACCAACATTTTCTGTTTTTATTTCTGTGCCCCTCCCCAACTCTAGCACTAGACAGGAACAAAGCCCCAAAATGCACTTTTCCTGTCTGAGCCTACGATTACCAAGAATTCCTGTCACAATTGGAACTGAATGGCAACACCTGGCTATAAGCCACTTTAATACTAATGCATAGCAAGATTTCTCTGCAGGAATCCATGGATTAGAGGGCAACAATGCTGCCATCTGCAGTAATGAGCACAGAATTTAGTAAAAATGCTGTTGTTAATGCAGCAGAAGATGACATCATTCATCATGTTATTATGGTAACAGTGAATATTGTAATCAGTCGACAAATCTTGGAATCACAATTATAAAAACAGAATTTATTATACATTAGTGTTTGAGCTGACAATTCCTTGGAGGTTCTAAGTTTCTTAGTTTTGCATGTACGCATTTCTTCTGCCACAAGACAGGTAGAGAATGACACTGCAGTATACCAAAGTACAATTGAACCACCCTTCTTTGGCTCTAGTCAAGAGTAAATTCAGCTTTTAAAGGCACTTTACTGAATGATTTGTCAGTAAATAGACCTCTCAGAATGGTGACACTTGGAGTTTTCTTAATGCACATACCTCCAAGGACTTAGTGGTCTGCCTCTCAATAATGGATGCAATTGGGCATGTTGCAAAAGTTGCTATCCTTTAAGGCTCTGAATTTTGCAGCCTTATGTTGCTTTGCCTTGAGAGGTGAGATCAGCTATTTTTGGAAAGCCAACATCTGAACTTATAAAACCTGAATCCTTGAAACTTCAATCAGTGAAAATGAGCTACAAAATGCTCAGGAGTTGATGTTCATTCTTTAAGTCACTGTTTAACATATGTCCTCTGTAAATATTTAAAAATGAACAGAAAAACTACAATCCAATTAGAGGTGAATACATACTTTAAAAAAAAATTCCTAATGAGATAAATCCCAGAATATTCCCCACACACAAAATAAAACAGAAAATACTCATCTTTTTCTGTGTGGTGAACAGTTACCACTTCTCACAAGAAAAAAATAAACTCAGGACTACAGATTAGAACAAGGGAATTTACAAACAGTAAGAATGAGGGATCTCTTACGGTTGTGGCAAACAAAAATGCAAGGATTATATTTAAAGGGTGAACAAATGAATAGGATTAGTTGTTTTCTCTTTGTCCACATGCAAACAGGAAATTCTCATATACAGTATAATGCAGTGACAGGCAACCTAGGCTCATGATTGGCCACATCCTTCATCTCAGTGGGCCACAAGATTGAAATCAGGCTTGTTCACTAACCATGACACCACAAATCTATGCCAAATATTTCATAATAAGTTATTGAATATGCTGAATCATTTATATATTAATAGAACAACCATCAACTTCAAATGGTATAAACCAAATAAATATCTACATTTTGCACTCCGAGGAAGCGCATGGATTTCACGGTCAATGTGGTGTGCCATCACTATTCACCTCACTGTACTTGTCCTTGTTTTACATGCATATCATACTGATATAGAATCATAGAATCCTACAGTGCAGGAGGCGGCCATTTGGCCCATCAAGTCTGCAGGAACAAAAATCTACGCAGATGGAAATCAGCAGAAGGTTGCAACTTGTACATGGGCAATAGTCGACAAAAATGTCTCGTGGGCCGTACGTGGCCCCCAGGCCACAGATTACCACCACTGCTATAGCGGATTGTCTGTCATGTTGTGGATGCCTTGTAAGCTTCAGTACAATCATATCTATGTACTTCCTATTTAGAATTTCCAACTTTGAAAGTATACCCCAGTAAATGAAGATTAAGCCGACCACGGAAGGTATGCGGTACAGCCAAACAGATTTTTAAGACTGCGAGAAAATTTGTAATGCCTCAATTCCTTGCCAGAAAATTTAGCAATGAGATAACTATATGCATATTGAGAAATGAAGATGAGAAAATGTCAAAATATACAGCTATTCATGAATTTGTCGTGATAGCCAGTTTTCAGTTCAAAAAGGGAAATTTGGACATATCACAGGGTGATGTTCAGACATCCTACAATTTGAATGAATGTAGTTTTCTTCCCATATGATACTGGCCATCTGGCACAACATGAATGTCATCACATCAATTTTGTCAGTTCTGTTAATATCCTGCATTTTTTTCCCATTCTGTTCACTGATCTATTCTATTGACTGACAATTCCACATTAATCTTTTTATTAAATTATATGGTACTTCTGTTCAGTGTCTTCTTTTGCAGAGATCAGTTTGAAATTTCAATTGGCCATGAGGCGATGTTGGATACGGGTGCATTCTGAAAGTAGCACACTCAGATGGCATGTCAATTGTCTGATGCCTCCTTTTCATACTTGAATTTTTAAAGGAAGGGCATGCAAGGGAAAAGTTGACAACCCGCATGCCTCCAGCCTGTTACAGACTGGAGAAGCGTCAAATCAAATTTTCAAAGAATGGGAACAAACTGTTTGGGACATATTAGTGCACAACTGTCACAAGCATAACATGGAGCCCTTTTGATTACGGCTGCTGATGTAAAATCTTGCACAAAAAAAAGGATAGCCAAACTGAAGTGCTCATGCAATGAAACATAATTGCCATTGCTTGAGCAGCTAACCTACTTGGGATCTGGAATGGATCTGCAGGAGACAGTTGGAAGCAGCAAAGCTTGGAGTGCAAATTAAAAGTCTAATGACGACCATAAAACCATTGTCAATTGTCGTACAAAACCCATCTGGTTCACTAATGTCCTTGAGGGAAGCAAATTTGCCATCCTTAACTGGTTAGGCCTACATGTAACTCCAGATCCACAGCGATGTGGTTGACTCTTAAATGCCCTCTGAAATGAAGAGCAGTTAGGCAATAAATGCTGGCCCAGCCAGTGACGCTCATGTCCCATAAAAATGAGCAAAGAAAAAAACAACCACTATGCCAACTTCATGTTTCCTCACAGCAATCCATAGCCCCATCCACCAACCTTTGCCCTTACACATTCCATGCCAATTTACCCAGTGTCCACCATGGGAGCCATGCAGATATGAAATAAAATAAAGTTCTAACTATCTAGTACTAACTTCACTATATTAAAAAAACACTTATAAAAGACTATACATTTAAATCCCTACATACATTTGTATTCACAACTCTACATCGAAGACAACTAATCCTTTAATAACCTCTTGATGTGGTCAATCAAGCTGTGAGTTACAGCACCCCCTCCCCCACTACAATGTTAATGACAGGCTGTAGAAGCAGTTAAGCAGTAATAATGATAGTACTTAGGCTTATGTCAACAAACAGCTATTGAAACAAAAAAAACAGATTTTTTAAAAAAAGGGCAGGGGATTTAAATAATTTGATATTTTGACACTTCCACAGACCTTATCCACTTTTTATGAGCATTTACCCTAAACATTCATAACTCAAACATTGTGGGATAATGCCCTCACTTCAGTGAAAATTAGGTCTTCTTGAACTCAGCAATGAGTAAGGATAATTAACAGAAGGAAAGCCAGCTTCAGTAGGAAGAGGATGGATCTGGCTCAGATCAACTGGAATCAAAGCTCTGAATCAATGGGCTGCCTTTAGAAAACACATAGTTCAGGCACAGGCAAAAGTATATTCCCACAAAATGGCAGGGCAAAAAAATCCAGAACTCCCTGGATGACAAAAGAGAAAAAGGTTAAGATGAAAAAGGACATTGTGCTTAAGACAGATGTCAGGTGGACAGTAAAACAAAGGGCCATATTTAATATAGAAGGATCAGAGGGGGAGTGAAAACACATATACAAGAAGCAAAGAGAGTTTGAAAACAGGCTAATATAAAAGGGAACCCAAAGGTCTTCTATGGGCATATACATAGTAAAAGAGTGGCAAAAGCAACAGTGGCACTGATTAGGAACTAAAAAGTAGATTTAGGCATGAAGGCTGAGGTCTTAAATGAATACTTTGCATCTCTCTTTACCAAGGAAAAAGATACTGCTAATACATACACTTAAAAGATTTAAAATTGATAAGGAGGTGGTATTGGATAGGTTATCAGTACATAAGAGTTGATAAGATAGCAGGATAAATGAGATGCATTCAAGGATACGGAGGGAAGTGAGAGTGGAAATTGCGGAGGCACTGACAATACTTCTCCAATATTCTTTAGATACAGGGGTAGTGCCAAAAGACAGAAACCTAGCACATATTATATATAGATTAATTTCACCACTTTACCAGTTAAGCCATACTGCTAAATGGACTCGTAATTAAAATAGAAACACTCTACATCTTGTTAAGAACTAGATTGCCTGTTAAAGATAACAGAATATTATAACAGGCTTTGCAAATGGCACTTAAAACTACATAATTTTGGTCCACAGCAAATGTAAGGGCTACACAGGACATACTTAATTATTTTCTTAATCTCAGTATGTTATCATTATTTCCCATTATGACCTTTTGCTGCCAGTCTAATGGGAAGAACATTTCCTCTAAATAAATGTCACAGTGTCCAGTAATGATAAGCTGACAAAGATTTTTGAGATTGATTTCTCAAGGTGCTTTTATATTGAGCACTTCTTCAGTTAAGGTCACAGGATAGTGATGAGCTTGTTCCCTGCATTTATAGTGATTAGAATTTTTCAGAGATCTACAATCCCTTTAGGTTAATGGAGCTAGCCATCTTTACAGCCTGTGTGTTGTCAGTCCCTAGAATAGGCTATGGAATGCCACAGAAACTATCTAGAGCTATATTCTGGGACAGCTCGTGAGTTTAAAGAACCTCAAATTGACTAGGCTAATCTTTACAAAGCTCAGGTTATCCTTGCTGTACAAGTCCGGATAGAAAAGGACCTTGCAATTTTCATCTGAGCCATCATTTGTTGGCTAGAAACCCAAGGGGTTGCTCGTGAATACTCTGCCTTTTCTTCAACCAATGGAAGGGCAATCTATGATCAAGGTATGAGAGGACCCGGAAACACATTTAACTAATATGCCTTGGTACCCAGTGAGTCACAGGTCATCCAGTGCATCCTTCTTTTCTGTATGCCCACTGCAGGGCTGAATCTCCAAGAGCAAGGACTAGACACCACTCCAGAATGAAAAATTAACAAATGCTTGAAATATTCAGCAGGTATGGCAGTATCTGTGTAGAGCGAAATGAAAGATTGGATTTTACAGCCCTCTACTGCTGTGTTTTGAAGATAGACTGCTCGTAAAATTCAGAAAGTGGCTTGCCCATGCCAGCCTCACATTTAACAGGGTGCAACAAACTCATTAGATAGCCAGTTCACCCTTGGGCTTACTGAAGCACTGAAGTCGCCAATTAATGAATACTTAAGTGCCCCATCCCACTCCTGGTGTTATTTTTCCTGCAGTAAGGTGTGGCCCATGCCAAGCAGGTAGTTTAGCAGCTTTCACTGGGTGAATTTGTGCTAGGCCAGAGAGGGAAAATCTCCTTTGAAAATCCCCTGTGCTCATGGGAGACACACATCTCCCTTTACACCTCCCCTTTCAGCCTCTCAAACTTTGTCCACCACATCTCTCACCCCCATTGCTAGTATTTGACAACCAGGCCCTGCTGATTTCACTGACTTACCCAAAGTCATATCCTGCTCTTCTTCAGGGACTGTTTATGGTTTCAACAATAGCCACCGCTTGAACCTGGCACTGCTGGGACTACAGAACTGCTGACCAATTGGATTGGCTGACAGCTCTTCAAGGCAGAGCATCCTTGCTGACCATAAAATGGTTGCAAGCCAGCAGCTTCTTGGTGGCTGGACGCCAGGCCTACTTTTTAGTTGGGGAGGGGGGAGTGCAATATGGGGCCCTGCAAAAACCTAGTTAATGTTTTGAGTTGAATAATACTCTTCAGTTCTGCAAAAGAGCAATATTCAACTTGAAACTTTAATTCTCTTTCTCTCTCCACAGATGCTGCCTAAATCTGCTGAATATCGAGACGGTGGCTTTAAGTGGTAGTGCACTGACTAATAATCCAGAGACTCAGACTAATGGTCCGAGGTCATGGGCTCAAACCCCAACATGGAAGCTGGTGGATCTTAAATTAGATTAGAGGTTGGCACCGCTGCCTCACAGCACCAGGGACCTGGGTTCAATTCTGGCCTTGGGTCACTGTCTGATTGAAGTTTGCACATTCTCCCCATGTCTGCGTGGGTTTCCTCCAGGTGCTCTGGTTTCCTCCCACGGTCTAAAGTGCGGGTTAGGTTGATTGGCTACGCTAAATTGACACTAGTGTCAGGGGATTAGCAGAGTAAATATGTGGGGTTATGGAAATAGAATCTGGGTGGGATTGTGGTTGGTGCCGAATGGCCTCCTGCACTGTAGGGACTCAATGAAATAATTTTTAAAATATAGAACTGAAATTTGATCTTAGTGTAAATGCCTTGACACTATTATTGATTGTTGTAGAAATCTACCTGGTTCACTAATGTGCTTTAGGGAAGGAAATCTGCCAGTTGTACCTGGTCTACATATGACTCCAGACCTACAGCAGTGTAGTTGACCCGGAAATGGCCTAGTAAAGCCATTAAAGGGAAATTATGGTTGAGCACCAAATAATGGCTTTTCCAGTGACTCCCACATCCCACTAAAGAATAAAAAAAATCCAGCATGTTGCTTTTATTTTAGATTTCCAGCATTTGCAGTGCTTTGTTTTTATTCCAGAATGAGCGTCCCTTTCTCCAATGCTTTATCTCAGAATCCCACCTTTTATTCACCCTCCTTGTGTTTTCCAGAAGATACAGACATGACCTTTCCCAAGTGGCACTGTAAACTTGAGAGGATGTCCTCCTCCTTCCTCTACAAGCCAGCCCAGAATTGACAAAACTGGAAATATTCATCCAAGGACAAGTTTCAGTACATGGAAGCGAACCAAGTAAGGCGGGCAAGATTCAGTATGTGGAGATCAATCAAACAAGAAACAGAACAAGCTCCACTCACACCAAGTGGTGATTAAGGTGCAGGACTGGTCATGTCCCAGAGGAAGGGATACTGGACTGCTATATCTGGAGTCACAAGGCTATGTTCCTTTATTTTTGACAATATGATTTTTCAACTTTCAACTGATTGGAACTTTTGCAATTTTAACTGAGACAGAGCAAAATTCTTAAAAATGCAAGGACACATTCCAAGGTGAAGGTGAGAAACCAACATATCACCCTCAGGTGAATGTAAAGAGAAACATTTTCCGTAATCCAACCACCCAAAGCTCCTAACTGTCTAAGGAAAAGACATTAAAAATGCTAAATACTGCATATTGAAACATTGCTTCTAAGGACAGACTCTCCCAAAACCTCTTTGAAATACGCAATGGTTGAAGTATTTCAAGGCCAGACTATCCAGCCACGAGAGAGATTGCAATTGACACAGGTGGTGTCAGAAAAGTCTTCAACAGTGGAAGCTGGCTGAAGGCTGCTTTCTCTCTCTCAGAATAAGTGTCACCCAGTTGAAGAAACCAAATCCATCAACAAACCGAAATCCCATAATAATTACAGCATCTTCTACATCTGACTGCATCCAAGAAACCAGCTAATCATATCAGCTACAGCATTTTAAATCTACACCTCAAAGACAATCCAAGGATACTTAACTGTATATCTGTTTACCTTTCGTGGTGTGTGTGTGTGTGTATGTGTGTGTGTGTGTGGTCTAATGTTCGATGTCACATTTTTATTATTTTCTCAGGTTTAGCGGTTAATAAATTTGCTTCATCTTAGACTCAAGAAAATCTTGTTTGATTTGCTTCTTGTTGGTCACAGCTTAAATAGTGAAATACATTCCCAAAAGGCATATCCTTGTGAATTAACTTAAACCATTGATGTGACCAACCGAGGAGACTGTCTTGAGGGGAGCCAGTTTAACACTTCTCACCTGATCGTATCAGAGAGACGTAGTCAAATCTGGGTTAATTAGCATGCATGTCTACAGCCCTCACAAAAATATAGAAAGTACAGCATGGGAGTCACATGATGCAAGCATGGGAATGGTTGCATTTTTACAAGCTCTGGCACAAATCTTTTAATCCTTTTATTTACCTTGATGCACAACCCTTAATTATCTAAGCAGGGAGTACAAACTCCAGGATACGTTCTGTAAGATCCTGATTACGTTGGGATGACAGGGAACCAAGTAAAGTCAAGAAAACTCTCATTTGATCAAGTCGGAGACGGCCAAGGTAGGGCCTTGTTCGTAATGCGGTTTAGTTGGTGAGTGGGCTCACACTCCAGTAATGTTGTAGGCATTGAGATGATGGCTACCATTATGGGTAAACTTGTGGGTGACAGTCTTGGCTTCCTGGCACAAATCATTGGTGCTCATATTGATGAACTGCAAGACATCGGAAAGAAAGTGGAAGCAGCGGAGGAAAAAATCCTGTCATTCGAGTAGGCAGCTTCCTCGGTGGAGGCTCACTTTCAGTCCTTGGAAATCTTGCTGCATGGTATGTCGGACATTCTTGTTCAGAGAATGGGCCAGAGAAGGAATGTCCATGTGCCTGATCTCCTGAGGATAACTTCCTGGCTGAATTTGAGAACTGGCTGCCAAGCTTTCGTAATCTTGATTTGATTACGTGTTATTCGAGGGGGGCTGGAAGCGGCCGGACACGGTTGGACCTCACCACCTGCTGGGGTCTAGATCTCTCTCTACCGGGGGGTTATGGGCATTGATACAATGGAGGCGCAGAGACTGCAGTGAAACTACAGAGAGATCCTTGATGTTGTTCAACAATCCTACAAAAGCTTTGGCCTTTTTAAGCTCTGTGGATGGCTAGGTTGTCCTGTAGTTCATCAATCCTGAACTACTCCCCTTGTGATTATAAATTTCTGATTTTGTGATGTTTTCTTTTATCCTGACGATGGTGTTTGATATAATGTGCACTGAGGCACATGTTGCCTGTTATCCTGCTATTCTTTGAAAGCCAGGGATGTCCATTTCATAGAATTATAGAATCCCTACAGTGCAGGAGGCAGCCATTTGGCTCATCGAGCCTGCACCGACAACAATACCACCCAGGCCCTATCCCTGTAGCCCCACATTTACCCTGCCTATCTCCCCGACACTATGGGGCAAATTAGCATGGCCAATCAACTCAACCCATACATCTTTCGTAATGGAATTATTCTATGCTCGAGCAGTAGAACAAGAGAGACCTTTGTTTATGATGTGTTACCATTTAAATTCAATCTTGGTCTTTCCGTGTGACACCGGGGCGGGGGGGCAGGATGAGTAAGGCGATCTGCCCACCCTGCTTCTGGTCCTGTGTCAAATTCAAACTCCTGTGATCTAGTGTTTGTAATATGGAAATATTTTCTTTGTTTGTGGGTTGCTAATGGGTCTCCTTTTTTTATTTTGGAGCGCACTAGGTTGGTTGTATAGGGTTATGCAATTTTTAGTATTGTAATCCTGGCAAATAATAATGGAGGCTTATACTATAGGGCATCCTTTACTTTAATTATGGATAATATGAGCAGCACCACACAAGGGTGGTGGGCTAATGATTTGGTATAGAGGTGGTGGTTATGGCCTTTTAAGTCCTCATAGTAGCAAGGAGTATCCCCTTTAGAACTAACTGCATTAAGTTTTTTTTTGTTAGTTTGGGGTTAAAGAATCCTTGTTGGTCTCTTACGAAGGTACAGACGGATCATGTATCCTGGAAAAGACCAGATTTTACTGTCATTGGCACTTCTGGCAGAGCTGGAATTGGAGGAAATATATACTGGTGTACACCTGAGCATGTGCAAGGAATCTTTAGTTGTCTAGCCTATTTTGGGTTGGTTTCCTATATTTTCCGTGGCTGCGTGGATTGTGAAATTGGCTACTTGGTACATCATTCTGTTGGGAGCAGGTTTTTGTCCTCTTCCCAGATACCCTGGCTGTGGAGCACCGACTCTCCAACAGAGCATCTTAGCCAGGTCCACGCCCCGAGCAAACCCATAACCCCCACACTTTCACCATGGCTAATCCCCTTAATCTACAAACCTTGGGACACTAAGAGGCAATTTCGCATGGCATTTTTGGACCGAGGAAGAAAACTGAAGCACCCAGAGGATAGCCACGTAGACAAGGGGACAACGTGCAAACTCCACACAGTGACCCAAGGCTGGAATCGAACCTGGGTCCCTGGCGCGTTGCGGCAGCAGTGCTAACCACTGTGCCTCCCCCACCACTCTTCCAACTGTGTCGCTGCTCTATATTTATCTTGACTGGGTGGGGTTAGGTTTGTAGCTACTTCGATTATCCATTCCCAGACGCTGTGGAGAATAGATAAGAGAGTAGGCTCTCCTCCCCAGAGATGCCCCCTTTTGGGGACTTCTGGACAATTCTCCTTCTTGAGGTTTAGGTTCCCCAATACTGATATAGGCTTAGATTTATTATATTTTATCCCACAAAGTTTCCCTCATCTTGTCGGGAGAGAGATGATTGTATCGTTTCCGAAGATATCGCATCTGCAAGTGCCTTGGTGATTCTTCCTCTCCCTGTCAATGGGGTCTCCTTGGTAGGGAAATGGGTTAAATATTCCGGCTGATGGTGGGGCTTGAGTGGCACCTCCTGTGCAGCTGGAGATTGGTGAGGCTTATTTTCTGGTGAGCCCAAATAAGCTTATTGGCTCTTTTTTAAAAATCAGTGTCAATATCCCTTACTTTCTTTGGCTAGGCAAGGGTAGCAGCTATTTTGAAAATTCGCACTTAGAAAGTGTGGAGATTATACTACAGGTTTGGATCTCGCTAATGCAGATTCATGATTTGTGGAGTCCGGTTGTAAGTTTAGATAACTGGGCTCGGTTTTATCTGCACTCTTCCTCTGAGGCTCCGCCTCTGTTATCTTGTGTGTGTGTGTATAAACTGTAATGCCGCACCTTGGGTTTGGGGTTGTATCCTCATATTTCCCTCTTTCTGTGGTATCCTTTCATTGTTTGGGATGTTGTTTTAGGCTCCGATTGGTTGTATTTGACTCCATAGTAGCTCCCTCATGCTATATAGCCGAGTCCTTGTTATCCTGTGGGCGAGGATGTGCACCATTGTGTCATGTGCTCATGGCTTTATCCTGTTATACTGATATCCCACACGCTGTGCAATAACCTTTCATTATCCATATGAAGAGAAGTACCCATTACAATAAATATAACGAATTGTAATTGGTCATTGATATTCCATATCAATTAATGATATTTGCTGTCTTTTCTGTATGTATATGGGGAAAAATGATGCTATCAATAATAACACAACAAAATTTTAGATATCTTCCTGATCCTGTAGCTATGGAGGGTGACTATGGTCTCCCAAATAGAATCATAGAATGGTTACAGAACAGGAAGTGGCCATTTGGCCCATTGTGTCCATGTCGGCTCTCTGCAAGATCGAACACACCTAGTCTTGCTCTGCTGCTTTTTCCCCACAACTCTGCAATTTTTCTCTCCTTAGAATTCTCTTTTTAAAGCCAGGATTGAATTTGCCTCCACCACACACAGGCTAAACTATTTACTATGTAAAAAAGCTATACCTCATATCACTTGCTTCTTTTGCCAATCATGTTAAATTGTTGCCCTCTGTTGTTGCTCCACAGACATAAACCATTTCTCCCTATCTACTCTATTCTGACCCCTCATCATTTTGAACATCGCTATCAAATTTTTCTTTTCCAAGAGAACAGCTCCAACTTCACATAACCGAAGTTCCTCAAAATTTTTGTGAATCTTACCTGCGTCCTCTCTACGGTCTTCAAATCCATCCTGAAGTGTGGTGCCCAGAGTTCGCCACAATATGCTTTTAAGACCAAACCAGTGCCCTGTACGTTTTTGAATAACATCCTTGCTTTTGTACTGTATGCCCCTACTAAAAAGGCCCAGGGTTCTGTACGCTTTATTAACTTGCCCTGCACTTTGAATGATTTGTGCATGTACACCCCAATCCCTCTGGTCCTACATCACATGAAAACTGAACCCTTTATTTATATTGCCTTACTTCGTTCTTCCGACCATAATGAATCACTTCACACTTCTCCGAATTAAATTTCATCTGTCATTTGATCGTCCATTCCACCAGACTGTTTATGTCCTCTCGAAGTTGAACACAATCCTCCTCTCAGTTCACAATATTTCCAAGCTTTGTGCCACCCCCAAATTTTCAACTTGATCCCTATATACCAAGCCAAAGTTATTAATATAGGTCAGAAAAAGCAGGGATCCTAACACTGATGCCTCAGGAACCCCACATTATGTGAAAGCAAAATACTGCAGATGCTGGAATCTGAAAAGAAAATGCTGGAAAATGTCTAGGTCTGGCAGGATCTGTGGAGAAAGAATAGAGAAAAGGTCCGAGGCCGAATCTCTACCACCTCGCCCTCCATGGAATCGAAGTGGGTGAAGGTCCGACTATGGAAATCTCCGTTGACCTTGGGTGGGATTTTCCGGTCTCGCTCGAGCGAGGCCGTAAAATCCCACCTCAAGCGTCCAGCTAGCGTGAAAATGGGAGAGTTGCAGATCCATTTTTCACAGAATCCCTACAGTGCGGAAGGCGGCCATTCAGCCTATCAAGTCTGTACCAACCACAATCCTACCCAGGCCCTATCCCTGTAACTCCACGTATTTACCCTTCTAATCCCCTGACACGAAGGGGCAATTTTGCATGGCCAACCCACCTAACCTGCACATCTTTGGACTGTGGGAGGAAATCGGAGGACCCGGAGGAAACGCACGCAGACATGGATAGAATGTCTGAGAGAATGGAGTGACAGACAGTCACCCGAAGCCGGAATTAAACCTGGGCCCCTGGTGCTGTGATGCAGCAGTGCTAACCACTATGCCACCGTGCTGCTTAATTACTCATCTGTGTCGTTACTCACAATCTTATGCAAAAGTGCTTGAAAGAAAATGGGCTGGACTGCTTCTAGCTACTAGAGGCAGTGGGCAGGGCTTAATTCACCAGCCAGCCTGATCAAGTAGCAAAGGCAGCTATTGCGCATGTGCAGACATTTATGGTTGCATATGCACAATTCCAACAGCAGAGGCCTGACAGAGAGAGATCTGTCAGGCCTCTACTGTTGCAGCCAGCTTCAACACAAGTCCTCCACTGCAATTGCAGGGGCCCACGGCCAATCACAGGCCACACACCAGCCAAAAATATTGCCCCCACTGCCGAGACCAATTCAACACCCCACGATCGCAGGCAGAGCGGTAGCAGGCCCCCCCTTCCTTCCCATGTTGACCGCTGGCAGAGCAGCTGCGGGCCTCCCCCTTTCTTCCCATATTATTGGCAGGCAGAGTGCACAGCGAGCCCCCCTCCCTCCCCGATCAGGCCGCCCAGCCTGGCCCTGGCCCCTCCAAGCCTCGCCCCGATATGCCCTGCCCCAATATGCCCTTCAGGGCCTGCCCCTGCTCAGTGGGTATTGCCAAGGTGCCCACAGGACCCTCCCTCTCGGCCTCAATTGCCTTTGCTTCTACCGCCAAGGACAACACAACTGTTCCCCATTTGTGGGAAGCAGGTGTTTTCCTCACCGGAGAGAACCTCTCCCGGAGAGGCCATAAAGGCAAGTGAGCCCGGCAATTGAACACTAGGCCTGCTAGACAGGTGGAAATAGTGTTTTACATAAATTTAAATAACATTCAGCCTTTTGCCAGAAATGGGCGAGAGACTGTGCCAGAAATCCGGTTCCAGCAAGATCGCGAGAGCCAAGAAATCGTGTGTGATCCTGATTTCTAGGCACTTGCGCTATTTTACCAGCTCGCTCCGCCTATTGGTTAGCGGGGCGAACCGGTAAAATTGTAGCTAACATTGAGTCAAAATGTTGGCTCTATTCTCTCTCCACAGACTGTTATTTTCTGTGTTTGAGGTATACCATCCTCTGATCTGAAAACAACCACTACTCTTTGCTGTCACTCATGCTGCTACTGTACTTGGAATAAGGCTCTGTGTTGACCAACACTGACATGATGGGCCAAATTGCTCCTATAATTTCTCAGGGAAGGCAGCATGTCTGAACATCATCCCATATGGTTCTGCATAGAGGTTCCGTTTGCAGTAGATGAAAGAAGCTTGCCTCAGTGACCACGCAGCATTGGCTGAAAGTGACAGAGGTAGTAAGGAATGGAAGTAAGAGTTTCACTGACTTCACCAGGGAAAGAATGGTGAGTCACATGCTGTGTTTCTCTCTCTGACTTCGCACAGGACAGCTCAACCAATGGACCTTCCAAGTCCCATTCATCTCTTTCAAGGCACAATCCCCATCCCACTAGCCACCAGTGACATATCTTATTGCAACGTCATACCCTTTACTCAGTGACCCATGTTCTTGAATCCTCTCAACACATTCCACTTCTTACATAGTTCTCTTTTAGCGAGAAGAGGGCACAAAACATTAGGGGATGCAGAAAACCCAAAGGGGCTGCCCTCCAGTCATTACCACCCCGACTTGTGTGGTGGAGATTGCATTGGCGATGATGAGCAGAGTTTTGGCATGCATGGCCATGAGCAATGGAAGAATGGGAGTCCCTCAGCTAATTATTGACAGGATTAAATATCACTTGACATACGACACGCCCATGTACACAATGAAAATTGCTGATCTGCACAATTCTCTCAGGTCCTGCAAGCATCACTCAGGAGCTGGTGCTGGGGGAGCAGGAGGAGAGAATACTTACCTGGCAGGAGAAAGTCAAAGGTTGATCTCCCAGGATGAGGCTCTCTCATTGCACTCCGGTGTGCTGACGTCTGCAATATCCCCAAATACGGAATGCTCAACTGCAGGATGTGTGTTAGTGGGGGACTGAGTTCGCGCTCTCATTTTTATGGGCGGTACGGTGGCAAGCACTGCTGCCTCATAGCACCAGAGATTTGAGTTCGATTCCTGACTTGGGGCACTGTCTGAGTAGAGTTTGCACATTCTCCTCATGTCTGCATGGGTTTCCTCTAGGTGCTCTGGTTTCCTCCCACAGTCCAAAGATGTGCGGGTTAGGTTGGTTGGCCATAGTAAATGTGTGTGTGGGGGACTAGCAGGGTAAATACGCGGGGCTACAGGGATAGGGGCGGGGTGGGATTGTGGTCAGCACAGACTTGATGGGCTGAATGGCCCCCTTCTGCACTGTAGAGATTCTATGATTCGGATTCTATGATGAGGTGCGCACTCAGAGGCAATTTTACACATCTCATGAGCCCTCTACCTTCACAGATACACATATCTTCGTGGGACCTCCAAGGTAGTTGGGTTGCAACTCAATGAGGTGCACATCACAAGTAAGTAGGGGCAGGTGCTGGAGACAGGGAGAGGCCTGTCAGACCATATGAACTTAAGATCATAAGAAATAGGAGTAGGCCATTCAGCCCCTTGTGGCTGCTCTGTCACTCAATAAGTGAAGAATCACTTTCTGGTGATTATCTTGAAATCTAACCTCTTTGTCTCGTGTAATATAGCTTATTCTTGTTTAATAAATTTTTTATTCTTCGTGTGTATAATTCAGTGGGCATATATCAGAGAGTGAAGACAGGAGTTCTAAAATCTCAGAGAAATCATACAAAACTGCGATAGAATTGAGTTTAGGTAACTCGTGTTTGGTCTGAAGCTGCAGTAATACGGAGTTTTGATTGCGGTTTCTGGGTGTCACAGGGATAGGTAGCTGCTAAGGAAAAAGCATCTATTCGAGTGAATGCTCTGAAATCTATCAAAATAAAAACATTTTGCAACTGAGCCACCCAAAGCAGGAAGCCTTGGGTTAAAAATAACGACAGCTTGAATTACTTTCTGGTGTTTACATTGAAATCTTTCCAACCTTTTTGTCTCGTGTAATATAGTTCATTTTCTTGTTAAGATCTATCAAACCCGGTTTCACTCTGAATTGTATCTTCTCCAGTATTAATATCAGTTGGGATTGGAACAACTTTCAAGAAAAGAGGGGTACCTACATGCAGCATCAGATATGACAAGCAAACAAGCACATGTGGCCCTGGCAAATGATTTGCACATTCAATCTGACAGCTTTAGTCGGGTGGAGGGGAGCATCGTCTTGTTCACTCAGCATCTCACTGAAATGAAGCAAAGTGCCCTCCAGTTTCTGGCTAGCGGAGAAGTTCAGATGGGCCGTGAAAGAGAAGCTGGAGAACGGAGTCAAAGAAGTGGGGATTCTGATCAAAGCAGTACTCTCACTCCTCCCCTTTGGCTCCTATCTCAGTCAGAACCTCACATATTGCATCCTGTCCTGATGGCAGAGTCAGCCAAAGAGAACGAAGAACAAAGAAAAGTACAGCACAGGAACAGGCCCTTCGGCCCTCCAAGTCTGTGCCGATCATGATGCCGTAACTAAAAAAAAATTTCTGCCCTTACTCAGTCTGTATCCCTCTATTCCCTCCCTACTCATGTACCCATCCAGATGCCTCTTAAATGTTGCTGATGTGCCTGCTTCCACCACATCCTCTGGCAGCACATTCAATGCACCCACCACTCTCTACATGAAAAACGTCCCCCGTACATCTCCCTTAACTTTCCCCCTTTCACCTTGAACCTGTGCCCCCTTATAATTGACAATTCTACCTTTGGAAAAAGCCTCTGACTATCCACCCTGTCTATTCCTCTCATAATTTTGTAGACCTCTATCAGGATTCCCCTCAGCCTCCTTTGCAGTGAAAACAGTCCTAGTTTATTCAGCCTCTCCTCATAAACAACACCCTCGAGACCAGGCAACATTCTGGTGAACCTTCTTTGCACACTCTCCCAAGCTTTCACATTCTTCTGGTAGTGCGGTGACCAGAACTGCACTCAATATTCCAAATGCGGCCCAATCAAGGTTTCAAATAGCTGCAACATGATTTCCCAACTCCTGTACTCAATGCCCCGGTTGATGAAGGCAAGCATGCCACATGCCTTCTTAATCATCTTGGCCACCTGTGTTGCCACATTTAGGTAACTGTGGACCTGCATGCCCAGATCCCTCTGTATGTTAATGTTCCTCAGGGTTCTGCCATTTACAGTTCATACCTAAATTTGATCTTCCAAAATGCATCATCTCACATTTGTTCGAATTAAACGCCATCTGTTATTTTTGTGCCCAAGTCTCCAATCTACCTATATCCTGTTTTATCCTCTGACAATCCTCAGCACTATCAACAACTCCGCCAATCTTCGTGTCATCCGCAAACTTACTAATCAGACCACCCAGATTTTCCTCCAGATCAGTTATGCATACTACAAATAACAAGAGGTCCTAGCATTGATCCCTGCGGAATACCACTAACTACAGAACTCCATTCTGAAAAACACCCTCCCACCGCTACTCTGTCTTCTATAACCAAGCCAGTTCTGTATCCATCTAGCCAGCCCACCCTGAATCCCATGTGATTTTAACCCTCGCATGGTTGCATGTGGGAAAATCTTTGGCAAAGCCTTCACAGGCTCCAAAGGCCAGAGGACATCAATTCAAGCAACTCAGCAATCAGAGCGGGGAAATGATCAGCTTATCTCCAGCTCTCATAGTTGCAACATAAGGAGTATTAGGAAAAGGAAAGACTTCATAGTTTCAGAAGAGAAATTACATCGGCATTTAAAAGTTTGTTAAATTTTGTCACTTCTATTGGCAATATTTAAGTACCATAAACTTTATTTCAATGTTCCATTTCTAGCAGGCATATCACCTTCAAAGGGGCCATCATCCTGGAGATAAATTGTATAACAAGTATAGAAGTTGAACATTGGATATCTGCAAAAGGGATTGATTATTGGAATGTTTTGTGTTGGTGGCTAACAGGGTAGAGGGTTACACAATAGATTCAGCATTGATGTGCCAGGTGGCTGCATTGCCTCAGATGAGCTGAAGCGTACCTCAATTTGTCGATACCAACAACCTTGGCAGATAAGATTGCAGTTGCAAATACTCCGGCCACATTAGGCTCCTCCTTCCCCTCCTGCTGTTCCTCCTTTTCCTCCAGAGCTGCAAAGCCATCATCATCTCCTCCTCCTGTAGTTCCAGATACCACTGCTACTCTATATTGTGGAAGATACGGCAGACCAGTACCTTTCTGAACACACTTGCAGATGCAGGCTGAAGGGTTTCCCAAATCTGTTCTGCTACTAGAATCACATCATCAGCATCCCAATGGCCTATTTAATGACCATGCTTGTGTTTCTATGGCTTCTGACTTTTGTCGCACCTTTCCTCTGCATCAGTTGTAGAGGTCCTCACAGGTGTCATCAACCATGTCAGAGGGTAGACTTTGAATCACTGTCTCCGCTTGGAGGTACAAATATCTGTGGGAGACTTGATTGGTCCAGAATGAAGGCATCATGACAGCTTCCCAAATATTTTGCACAAACATGCATGATAATCTTTTAGTGGTTATGTGCTAAATGAACATTAATGAAGTGGAATTCCTTTTAATTGGTGAATATTGATGAGGTTGCCTTGCTTGCCATTTGTATGCAATCTATGACTCTGTACTTGGGTAACCTGGCCAAGGTAGCAAATCCAAAGGTTCTTTTATGCTGAATGGTCTCACCAGGAGTGAAGTGGTCATAAGTGTAGCTCTGGCAAACATGACATGTCACTTGGGAGATGCACTTGTTCACAGTAGATTGAGAGATTCTACAGATGTCACCAGCAGATCATTGGAAGGAATCAAAGGCAAAGAAATTCAGGTCTATGACGACATAGATCACCAATGGGGATGCATACCCATTTGCTTCACTGGAGGTCTTTATGAAGGAGGCTGTAAATGACGAGAGAGTCTGAGCTTCCTGAGGCACTGGTGCTCAGTCGCATCCAGAAAGCTAATCCTTCGCCTTGATATCCTGTGCTGAGGGTACTGCCTCTTGTGAGTTGGAACTCTGCATCCATCTGTTCTGTGGAAAGGTTGAGAGAGGGGTTGAGAGAAGGCTGCTCCTGATTCTGCTGCAGATGGTGTTCATGTAGTTGTCATCATTCTTGCTCTTCATCAGGGGTTCACGGTAGAGCTACTTAAACTGCTTCCATGCTGCTGATAAGGCTGTGATGTGGATATGCTGGCGTTGTATTGAGGTAGGTACAGAAGTCTCACAACGCCAGGTTAAAGTCCAACAGGTTTATTTGGTAGCACAAGTGCTGATAGCTGGGAAGTACTGTTGAAAGACAAAAAACGCCAAGGCAACAGAAATGACCTCCTAAGTCTTGAAAATAATCTCCAATACCATAAGATTGCCTTGAGAAAATTCCTTGGGGCAAAAGTCTTCACATGGACAAAGAAGCAATTGTCCTATTTAAAGGTTTTCCAGTCTGTCAATTGCTCAGCTCCATCAATCCCCACTATCCTCTCACTTTGTTCAACTATCACGCCCAGCAAACCCATCAGCCAGGAGTTACAGCCAGATCCATGGTTCAAGATTAAGTCAATTGTCTTTTAACATATAGACCCACCCTTTTCATGAATCTCTTCTAGTCAAGTGCGGAAGTCAGTCAGTGGGTTCCCGTTGGCTTCCTGACACAAAATCACTTTCAAATGTTTTAACCTTGCACTCGCACCGACACCTGCCTAATCTGCCAGGTTAAAACTGCCCTCATTATTATTATTTCCAAACAAAATAAAAGTGACAAACTCTTACTTCTGCACATTGACAGTTACAATGAAGAGTTCTGTTTAACAGAAGTTCAACATCACTGAATGTTTAAATACAGATGAGTAGATTTACTCAACCTTCTTCATCTTGTCCACAACACACCTGCCTTCTCCCCAGGTCTAATTTTTAAAATTCGGTTCCAATCCACTCTGTCCATTCTATTCTTATAGCAGAGATTTGATGAGCACCAGGAAGCACAGTGATTCCCATTGCTGCCTCACAGCACCAGGGACCTCGGTTGAATTCCAGCCAAGGGTGACTGTCTATGTGGAGCTTGCACGATCTCCCTGTATCTACAGGGGTTTCCTCCCATATTGCAAAGATATGCAAGTTAGGTGGATTGGCCATGCTAAATTGCCCTTCAGTGTGCAAAAGTACATGTTAGGTAGATTTGAGATGTTATGGGGTTAACATCCCATGAATCTCCTACGATCTTGGCCATTTGTAAAAAGCTGAGCTCCTGCAAAAGTGCAAACGCAGCTGGTTGCTGCAAGATAAAGTGAAGTAAGTTCTCAGCTTGAAAGTTGTGATTAACTGTTTTTTTGCTGTTTGGAACAATTTGTGCTGATACCAGCACATATTCCCCATTCTGAACTGTCACCCTGGCCTTGCAAATTACAAATCCTCCTCGAGTAAACCGGTTTAGACGAGACTCGGTTGATACATACATGATCTGCTGTTCTTGTCTGAAGGAGATAACATTCGCTTTATGGGCAAAGCAGCGTCCCAAGATATATGGGAATGGTTGCTATCTCGCACTCGAGCAATGGTGGACGTGCAGTTTCGATGGCAACCGGGGGTGTGTTTTCAACATATTTACGGTTTTACTCACATACTGTCTTTGTACTTACTCTTGTTGTTGCTAAGCACATGATCTGGGTGAAGTTATACTGTGTACGTGACTGATTGCTGTAAAAAGAGTATAAAGGGAGGGACTCCCCCCCCCCCCCCGTTCGGAGAGTATCGTTCGGCGAAGCTCAGCACACTGTGCTGAGTTAGTAAAGTGATCCTCCATAAGCTTGTACTTGCTTGAGAATAAAGGACTGGGTTTTCTTATATAGATCAGTGTCCTGCTCTTGCATCAAGTACATAAGGGTCTCTGAAAAACGAACTTGACAGATTAGCTATGGTAAATGCATTGGGTTACGAGGATAGGGCGGGAGATGGGCCTGGGTAAGATGCTCTTTCAGAGAGTTGGTGCAGACTCGATAGGCCAAATGGCCTCCTTCTGCCGTCGCACCTCTCTCACACTCCTCAAACACCTCATACACCAGCTCTACAGCAAACGCCGCAGCCTGAAAACCAAGATCGAATCCATATTCTCAACTTGCGCTCAGGACGCAGACCAGCTGTGAAACTCTGCCGAGCAGACGAGACAAAGGAACTACACCATCTACATGCACACCAAGAACAGGAAACTTGAGAAACTCGGCATCACCACCAGCAGAAACCAAGCCTCCCCCAGTACCACAGTAGAAAACAGTACCACTGCAGGAAAGTCCATTGTCAACTTATCGGACTACACACGTCAGCCAGATGAAATCGAAGTTCTCAGCAGAGGGCTCAACTTTTGCCCCACTACCAAAATAGACCCCATCAGTCTCGCAGCGGACACAGAGGAATTCATCAGGCGAATGAGGCTGCGGGAGTTCTTCCACAAACCCCAAGAGGCCAACAGCGAACACAATGAGACAGCCAATGAACCGGAACAGCAGACAGAGAGATCCACAGTGCAACCGAAGAGGAAAGAGTCGAATTGGACTCCTCCGGAAGGCCGCTGCCCTTGACTTGACATGTATGCCCAAGCCATCAGGAGGTGCGTCAACACCAAATTCATCAGCCGCACTCACAAGACAGCACCGAACATCACCCAAGCACAACGCAACGCCATCCACGCTCTCAAGACCAACCGCAACATTGTCATCAAACCAGCAGACAAAGGAGGGGCCATCGTCATACTGAACAGAACGGATTACTGCAAAGAAGTGTACCGACAACTGAACAACCAGGAACACTACAGACAGTTACCCACAGATCCGACCAAAGAACACACCCGTCAACTCAACACTCTGATCAAAACCTTTGATCCGGACCTTCAGAGCACCCTCCGTGCTCTCATCCCACGTACTCCACGCGTTGGAGATCTCTACTGCTTCCCAAAGATACACAAGGCAAACAAATCCGGCCGTCCCATCGTTTCAGGCAATGGAACCCTGTGCAAGAACCTCTCCGGCTATGTCGAGGGCATCTTGAAACCCATTGTACAAAGAACCCCCAGCTTTTGTCGCGACACTACGGACTTCCTACAGAAACTCAGCGCACATGGAGCAGTTGAACCAGGAGCACTCCTCGTCACAATGGATGTCTCGGCACTCTACACCAGCATCCCCCCCGATGATGGCATTGCTACAATGGCCTCAGTACTCAATGCCGTCAACTGTCAGTTTCCAGATGCAATTTTACAACTCATCCGCTTCATCCTGGACCACAATGTCTTCACCTTCAACAACCAGTTCTTCATCCAGACACACGGAACAGCCATGGGGACAAAATTCGCACCTCAATATGCCAACATCTTCATGCACAGGTTCGAACAAGACTTCTTCACCGCACAGGACCTTCAACCGATGCTATACACTAGATACATCAATGATATTTTCTTCCTTTGGAGTCATGGTGAGCAATCACTGAAACAACTATATGATGACATCAACAAGTTCCATCCCACCATCAGACTCACCATGGACTACTCTCCGGAATCGGTTGCATTCTTGGACACACGCATCTCCATTAAGGACGGTCACCTCAGCACCTCACTGTACCGCAAGCCCACGGATAACCTCACGATGCTCCAATTCTCCAGCTTCCACCCTAAACACATTAAAGAAGCCATCCCCTACGGACAAGCCCTCCGAATACACAGGATCTGCTCAGATGAGGAGGATCGCAACAGACACCTCCAGACGCTGAAAGATGCCCTCATAAGAACAGGATATGGCGCTCGACTCATCGATCAACAGTTCCGACGCGCCACAGCGAAAAACCGCACCGACCTCCTTAGAAGACAAACACGGGACACGGTGGACAGAGTACCCTTCGTCGTCCAGTACTTCCCCGGAGCGGAGAAGCTACGGCATCTCCTCCGGAGCCTTCAACATGTCATTGATGAAGACAAACGTCTCGCCAACGCCATCCCCACACCCCCACTTCTTGCCTTCAAACAATCACGCAACCTCAAACAGACCATTGTCCGCAGCAAACTACCAGCTTTCAGGAGAACAGTGACCACGATACCACACAACCCTGCCACAGCAATCTCTGCAAGACGTGCCGGATCATCGACACGGTTGCCATCATCTCACGTGAGAACACCATCTACCAGGTACACGGTACCTACTCTTGCAACTCGGCCAACATTGGAATACTGCATCCAGTTCTGGTCGCCACACTACCAGAAGGACGTGGAGGCTTTGGAGAGAGTACAGAGGAGGTTTACCAGGATGTGGCCTGGTATGGAGGGGCTTAGTTATGAGGAGAGATTGGGTAAACTGGGGTGGTTCTCCCTGAAAAGACGGAGGATGAGGGGAGACTTAATAGAGGTGTATAAAATTATGAAAGGCATAGATAGGGTGAACAGTGGGAAGCTTTTCCCCAGGTCGGTGGTGACGTTCACGAGGGGTTATAGGTTCAAGGTGAAGGGGGCGGGGGGGGGGGGGGGAGGTTTAACACAGATATCAGAAGGACATATTTTACACAGAGGGTGGTGGGGGCCTGGAATGCGCCGCCAGGCAAGGTGGTGGAGGCGGACACACTGGGAACGTTTAAGACTTATCTAGATAGACATATGAACGGAGTGGGAATGGAGGGATACAAAAGAATGGTCTAGTTTGGACCAGGCACGGGCTTGGAGGGCCAAAGAGCCTGTTCCTGTACTGTATTGTTCTTTGTTTTGTTCTTTGTCTACCTGATACGCTGCAGGAAAGGATGTCCCGAGGCATGGTACATTGGGGAAACCATGCAGACGCTACGACAACGGATGAATGAACACCGCTCAACAATCACCAGGCAAGACTGTTCTCTTCCTGTGGAGGAGCACTTCAGCAGTCACGGGCATTCAGCCTTGGATCTTCAGGTAAGCGTTCTCCAAGGCGGCCTTCACAACACACGACAGCGCAGAGTCGCTGAGCAGAAACTGATAGCCAAGTTCCGCACACATGAGGACGGCCTAAACCGGGATGTTGGATTTATGTCACATTATCAGTAACCCCCACAGCTTGCCTCCTGGGCTTGCAGAATCTCACTAGCTGTTCTGTCTGGAAACAATACACATCTCTTTAACCTGTGTTTAATGCTCCCTCCACCCACATTGTCTGTACCTTTAAGACCTGGCTGGCTTTAGGGATTCGCATTCTAATCAGTATTCTGTAACTTGATTTTGTGTCTGTGCCCTGTTTGAGAGCACATTTCCACTCCATCTGACGAAGGAGCAGCGCTCCGAAAGCTTATGGTATTTGCTACCAAATAAACCTGTTGGACTTTAACCTGGTGTTGTGAGACTTCTTACTCCTTCTGCACTGCAGGGATTCTATGAATATCATTTTTACTCATCTTTACCAAGTCACCAACTGTACCAAATTAGGCATTGAAGCAGATTCACAGAGTGCACTGTTGCAGCCCCGTATGTTCACTTAATTAATGAAATGATTGATGTCTCACCCATTATAACACTGGTGCAAAAGATCTAGAAGATACAAACAATATCAAACTCTTTTTGTGCTTTCTATGTTAACTATGTACATTTCTGTGCTTTCAGCTATGACTGACAATTCTTGAATATAATCTTTGTTTATGAGAAAAGGAAAGCAGCTGACCGGGTAAATATTTACAATTGTGTGACAGTGTCACGAAGAAAAAGGTGGATGATAGAATCTGAATGCCTTGTGATTTCACTGTCACTTCAAATGCAGCATTATTTGTCGCAGAGATTATTTTTCTATTGCAGCTCCATCAATACACAAGCTCGACATTATCCAGGACAAAGTAGCACAGTGGCGAGCATTGCTGCCTCACAGCGCCAGGGATCCGGGTTCAATTCCAGCCTCAGGTGCCTGTTTATGTGGAGTTTGCACGTTCTCTCTGTGTCTATATGGGTTTCCTCTGGGTGCTCTGGTTTCCTCACACAGTCCAAAGTTGTGATTGGCCATGCTAAATTGCTTTTTAGTGTCGGGAGATTAGCAGAGCAAAAACATGGAGTTATGGGGATAGGGCCTGGTTGGGATTATCAATGCAGACTTGATGGACCCAATGGCCTCTTTCTGCACTGTAGGAATTCTATAATTCTATGATTCTATGAAAGCAGCCTGCTTGGTCGCTACCCCTTCCACAAACATTCAATCCCTCCACCATTGATGAACAGTGGCAACAGTGTACACCATCTACAAGATGCCCTGGAGCAACTCATCAAGTTTCCATCGGCAGCATCTTCTAAACCCACTACCATCTAGAAGGACAAGAGCAGCAGATATCTGGGACACGCCACGCGGAGGTTTTCCTCCACGACAGTCACCATCCTGACTTGGAAATATATCGCTGTTCCTTCACTGTCGCTGGGTCAAAATCCTGGAATTCCCTCCCTCATAGCACTGTGGGTGTACCTGCACCTCAGGGACTGCAACGGTTCAAGACGGCAGCTCACCACCACCTTCTGAAGGGCAGCTAGGGATGGGCAATAAATGCTGGCCTAGCCAGTGACACCCACATTCCTTAAATGAATTTTTTAAAAGTATGCAGTCATGTCAACCGTAAACTGTAACAATTAGATTGATATCACATATAATTTATAGCACAGAAAGACCATTCACCCAATTAGTCCATGCCATTGTTTATGCTCCCCAAGAACCTCTTCACACCTTTCTTTATCTAACTCTATCAGTATAAACATCTCTTCGTAGAGTCATAGAAGTTTACAGCTTGGAAACAGGTCCTTCGGCCCAACTTGTCCATGTCGCCCAGATTTTACCATTAAGCTATTCCCAACTGCCCGCATTTGGCCCATATCCCCGTATACCAATCTTACCCATGCAACTGTCTAAATGCTTTTTAAAAGACAAAATTGTACCCGCCTCTGCTACTACCTCTGGCAACTCATTCCAGACACTCACCACCCTCTGTTAAAAAACTGCCCCTCTGCACCCTTTTATATCTCACCCTCTCATCTTAAAGCTATGCCCTCTAGTTTTAGACTCCTCTACCTTTGGGAAAAGATAATCTATTCCCTCAATATTTTATTGACCTCTATAAGATCGCCCCTCAACCTCCTACGCTCCAGGGAAAAAAGTCCCAGTCTATCCAGCCTGCCCTTTTAACTCAGACCATCAAGTCCCAGTAGCATCCTTGTAAATCTTTTCTGCACTCTTTCTAGTTTAATAATATCTTTTCTATAATAGGGTGACCAGAACTGTACACAGTATTCCAAATGTGACCTTACTAATTGTCTTGTACAACTTCAACAAGATATCCCAACTCCTGTATTCAATGTTCTGACTAATGAAACCAAGCATGCTAAATGCCTTCTTCACCACTCTGTCCATCTGTGACTCCACTTTCAAGGAACTATGAACCTGCACTTCTAGATCACTTTGTTCTATAGCTCTCCCCAATACCCTACCATTAACTGAGCAAGTCATGCCCTGGTGCGATCTACCAAAATGCATCACCTCACATTTATCTAAATTAAACTCCATCTCCATTCATCAGCTCACTGGTCCAATGGATCAAGGTCCTCTTGCAATCCTAGATAACCTTCCTCACTCTCCACTACGTCACCAATCTTAGTGTCATCTGCAAAATTACTAACCATGCTTCCTAAATTCTCATCCAAATCATTAATCTAAATGACAAATGGACCCAGAGCCAATCTCTGAGGCACACTGCTGGTCACAGGCCTCCAGTTTGAAAAACAATCCTTTACAACCACCCTCTGTCTTCTGTCATCAAGCCAATTTTGTATCCATTTGGCTGCCTCATCCTGGATCCAGTGAGATTTAACCTTTTGCAACAACCTACCATGCGGTGCCTTGTCAAAGGCCTTGCTAAAGTCCATGTAGACAACATTGACTGCACTGCCCTCATCTATCTTCTTGGTTACCCCTTCAAAAAGCTCAATCAAATTTGAGACATGATTTTGCACTCACAAATCCATGCTAATCATTCCTTGTCCCTAAATGCCTTCTAAGAATTTACCCTCTACAGATGGTAGGCTCACCAGCCTGTAGTTCCCAGGCTTTTTTCTGCAGCCCTTCTTAAACAAAGACACAACATTTGCCACCTTCCAATCTTCAGGCACCTCACCTATTCCTGTCAATGGTTCAAATATCTCTACTAGGAGACCCGCAATTTCCTCCCTAGCCTCCCACAACGTCCTGGAAAAGACTTCATCTTCTCCCAGGGATTTATCTACCTTGATGTGCTTTAAGACTTCCAGCATCAACTTCTTTGTGATATGTAATTCCTCAAGACATCACTATTTATTTCCCCAAGTTCCCGAACATCTATGTCTTTCTCAACAGTAAATACCGATGAGAAATATTCATTTAGGATCTCACCCATCTCATGGATCCACACAGGTGACCTTGTTGATCCTTAAGAGGCCCTATTCTTTCCCTCATTACTCTTTTGCCCTTTATGTATTTGTAGAAGCTCTTTGGATTCTCCTTTGCAGTATCTGCCAAAGCAATCTCGTGTCCTCTTTTTGCACTCCTGATTTCTCTCTTAACTCTACTCCGACACCCTCTATACTCTTCAGGGATCCACTTGATCCCAGCCGCCTATGCATGTCATATGCCTCCTTCTTGTTCCTGACCAGGGCCTCAATATCCTGAGTCATCCAGGGTTCCCTAATTCTATCAGTCTTGCCCCTCACTCTAAGAGGAATGTGCTTACCCTGAACCCTGGTTAACACACTTTTGAAAGCCTCCCACTTAGCAGACTCCATTTGCCTGCCACAGACTCCCCCAATTAACTGTTGAAAGTTCCTGCCTGATACTATCAAAATTGGCCTTGCCCCAGTTTAGAATTTTAATTTTTGGGTCAGACGTATCATTCTCCATAGTTATCTTAAAACGAACGGCATTATGGTCACTGATCCCAAAGTAACACCTCTGTCACCTGCCCTTCCTTATTTCCCAAGAGGATGTCAAGTTTTGCCTCCTCTCTAGTCGGGCCATCCACATACTGAATAAGAAATTCCTCCTGAATACACTCAACAAATCTCTCCATCCAAACCCCTAACATATGGCTGTCCCAGTCAATGTTGGGAAAGTTAAAGTCCCCCACTATTACCACCCTATTTTTCTAGGAGCTATCTATAATCTCCTTACATATTTGATCCTCAATTTCCCAGTGACTATTTGGGGGCCTATAGTACAATCTTATCAAATTGATCTCCCCCCTTCCTATTTCTCAGTTCTACCACATAGACGCAATGGGCGAACCCTCAAACATATCCCCTCTCAGTACTACCGTGATGCTCTCCTAATCAAAAACGCAACTCCCCCTCCTCTCTTACCTCCTGTTCTATCTTTCCTATAGCATCTGCACCCTGGAACATTGAGCTGTCAGACCTGTCCCTCCCTTAGTCACATTTCAGTAATAGCTATTATATTCCAGTCCCATCTACCCATCCATGCCCTGAGCTCATCTGCCTTGCCCGTCAGGTCACTTGCATTGAAATAAATGCAGTTTAATCTAGACTTCTCTTGCTCTCTGCCTTGCTCTTGCCTGACCTGTCTAGTACTAGGATTACTGACAATGTCTTTACTACTTTACATGCTCTCTTCAACCTTCTCTTCTGTCTCCCTCCTGCTTTGGGTCCCATCTCCCCTGCCAAACTAATTTAAACTCTCCTGATGGCTTTATCAAATCTCTCCGCCAGGATATTAGTCCCCCTCTAGTCCAGGTGTAACCTGTCCCTTTTGAACAGGTCATCCTTGCCCCAGAAGAGATCCGAATGATCCTCAAATCTAAATCCCTGCCCCCTGCACCAGCTTTCAAATACGCGTTCATCTGCCTAATCTTCCTATTCCTACTCTTCCTTGCACCTCATGTGCTTATCTCACTTCATCGATTCCTTGCGGTAGGAAGTTCCACATTTTAAGTAGTCTCCTGTAAAGATCTACCTCCTGAATTGGATTTATTTGTGATTATTTTATAATCATGATTCTTAGTTCTGGATTACCTGTTAAGTAAAATTGAGACACAGTCAAGTGAACAAATTTATTGACTGCAAAACTATTTGCTGCGATTTTCAATTTATACTCACGTAGAAGATGATATGTATAGGCTGGACTTTAATGCAATGGCCATAAGTGCCAAAAGTTAGACTGTTGTACTCTCTGATCCTCCAATGGTTAACCCATTGCAATGGCTTGCTGGAGAAATGTTTAAAATATGCTGCAGTGAGCATTGTCATAAACATGAAGTAGCACAGCTGATGGCAAGCGTAATGATCCGGCCACCAAAGCGACTTGCAATATTGCATGAAGAAACAGAAGAATAGCTTTATTGGTTCATATCACAAAACCAACTGAATTATACAAAACAATTGAAATTGTAATTATGCCATCATATTTGACCAAGATTTTACCGTACTCAAAGTATCTCTGTTCCCATTGCAGGTGGTACAGGGTCTAGGGCACACAGATTTAAGGTTTTGGCTAAGAGATGCAGAGGGATGAAAGGAAACGTTTTGATTACTGCAACGATTGGTAACGACCTGGCACTCACTGCCTATAATGGTGGTTTATACAGAGAGATGACCAATGATTTCAAAAGGATATTTGACAGGCATCGAGGGAAATAAACCTGCAGGCCATTGGACTAGCTGAATTGTTCTCCAGGAAGCCAGCATGGATGTTCGCTGATGACTGCACAATGTTCAGCACTATTGGTTATCTGTCAGATATTGAAGCTGTCCATGTCTAAATGCAGCAAGGCCTGAACAATATCTAGGCTTAGGCTGATGTGTGGCATGAATGTTACTTGCCACTTAAGTGCCAGGCTTTGACCATCTCCAACAAGAGAAGATGTAACCATCACCCTTTGACATTCAGTGGCATTACCACCACTGAATCCCCCACTATCAGCATCCTGGGGGTTACCATTGACCAGAAACTGATATGGACTAGGCATATAAATACTGTGGTTACCAGAGCAGGTCAAAGGCTAGGAATCCTGTGGCAGGTAACTCATTTCCTGACTCTCCAAAGCCTGTACACTATCTAAAAGGCACAAGTCAAGAGTGCATGGAATACTCTCCACTTGCCTGGATGAGCACAGCTCCAACAGCATGCAAGAAGCTTGACACCAGCCAGGACAAAAAACCTGCTCGATTGCTACCCCTTCCACAAACATTAAATTCCTCCCTCACCAACAAACAGTGGCAGCAGTGTGTACCATCTACAAGATGCACTGCAGGAACTCACCGAAGTTCCTTAGGCAGCACCTTCCAAACCCATGACTACTACCATCTAGAAGGAAAAGGGCAGCAGATACCTGGGAACCACCTAGAGGTTCCTTTCCAAGCCACACATCATCCAGACTTGGAAATATATTGTCATTCCTTCACTGCCGCTGGGTCAAATCCCTGGATCTCTCTCCTTAACAGCACTGTGGGTATACCTACTCATCATGGACTACAGCAATTTAAGGAGGCAACTTAGCACACTTTCTCAAGTGCAACTAGGGATGGGCAATAAATGCTGGCCTCACCAGTGTTGGCCACATCCAATAAATGAATAAGCAAAAAACAAAAATCAGCTGAACGGCTTTCTTCTGTACCATAATGGCTCCATGATTCCACTCAATGTCTTTTATTTCAATAATTGCAAAGGTCATAAATGTTTTGATGGTAGATCTGATCACCAGAGACAGTCACTAGTCTTTTAGGCTAGATTTTCCCCACAGGTTTCGGGTTCTGACATTTGGACAAAACGAGGGCCCCAAAACCATACTTACTGGGAGCCTAACTGACTGCCACTGCATCACCATCCTACTAAAGATGGAAGGGTTTCCGGTGCTGCAACCTATTTAGAAAGCTCGCAGGTATGGAACCATGGTAGCACCATCTCGAGAGCTTGATAGTGCTAACGCGGGTGAGGGTCTGTGAGGTCACCTCAACATGCAAGTGCCCTCAAAGGCTTGAATTTAAAGTTTAAATTATTAGGAGAGAAACTGCTGGGCCCTTCAAAGCAGAGGGGGAAATCCATATCACAAACCACACAGCATTACAAGTATGGCCTTTTTAATAGTGGCTTGTTATTTCTGGGGCATCGAGCCTTTGGTTCAAATAGATCCCTGGCCTGCCGCAGGAGGTCCACTTCCAAGGCAGCAAGCAGTAAGGCTTTCCTCGAGCAGCAAAATGCCAAACACCCATAAAGATCGGACATAATTGAGTTCATAATCAGCTTAATTAGATGCCAACCTCCATGGTGCAAGCAACTGATCTGGGTCGCCATAGCAGATCTGGGTCCCCACCGGCCCATGGGAAACCTTCCCAGCGGCAGGAATACATTAAGGAGCTGCCCTAGTGTGCAACCCACTATTTTCCTAACGACCTCCAAGCCTGCGATCACAAGGCCATCAAAATTCAACCCTTTAAATATGCAAAGCACAGAAACTCTTCTTCCCTACATATGTTGCTAAACATTGTGACTTGCAAAAGAAGCAAATGTGATGTGTGAAAAAGCTTTTTCACACAACAAATGGTTCGGGTCTGAAATATACTGCCTAGAAGTGTAGGCGAGGCAGGTTTAACTGAGGCATTCAAAAGGGCATTAGATGGTTACTTGAATAGAAACAATGTGTTGGGGTACAGGAAATGGGGCAAGGCAATAAACCATGATACTTGTTTGGAGAGCCAGTGCAGACACAATGGACCAAATGGCCTCCTTCTGAGCCTAAGAATTGCATGATTCTGTAACTTTAAGCTGGTTCATGTTTTTTTCATTTTCTTCACATCCTGTTCCAATTGAAACAGTTATCCACATACAGTATGTATATTTGTAATAAACTCATATCAAAGCTAAATATGAAACGATCAACATTAGTGAACCCTCAATGCTCTGTCTTGCCACTATCATTTGCAAATAACAGTGGCCTTGTCGCATTGGAATTAGTTTCTTCTCACATTAAATTGAATGAATTCACACCGCTATCATTTCACACCTCGTGATAGGCATTTTATACATTAGGAGCAAGAGGGTAGCTAGGGAAAGAGTAGGCCCACTCAAGGATAAAGGAGGGAGGTATGTGTGGCACCAGAGGGAGTGAGTGAGATCCTTACCGAGTACTTTGCATCAGTATTCACCAAAGAGAGGAACATGGGGGATGTTGAGGTTAGGGAAGGGTGTATGGATACTCTTGGGCAGGTCAATATAAAGAAGAAGGAAGTATTAACTGCATTAAAGGTGGGAAAGTCCCCAGGCCGGATTGGATCTGTCCCGGGAGGAATTAGATGGGACTTTAACAGATATCTTTGCATCCTCTTTGACCGCAGGCAAAGTTTCAGAGTACTGAATGGCCAGTGTTGTTCCTTTATTTAAGAAGGGAAACAGAGATGATCCAGGTAATTACAGGCCAGTGAGTCTGACGTCAGCAGCGGGGGAGCTGTCAGGAGAAGATTCTGCGAGACAGGACCTAATCACATTTGGAAGCGAATGGACTTGTTATTGACAGGCAGCAAGGTTTTGTGTAGGGCAGGTCATGTCTCACTAACTTGATTAAGTTTTTTGAGGAGGTGACAAGAATGATTGATGAGGGAAATGAGATGGATGTTGTCTACGTGGACTTTAGTAATGCATTTGACAAGGTCCCTCATGGCAGGCTGGGTACAACAAATGGTCATGGGACCTGGGGTGTGCTGGCTAGATGGATACAGAACTGGTTTGGTCATAGAAGACAGTAGTGGTGGAAGGGTGTTTTTCAGAATGGAGATCAGTAACTAGTGATATGCCACAGATACATGTGCTGGGACCTTTGTTGTTTATAAATGATCTGGAAGAAAATGTAGGTGGTCTGATTAGTAAGTTTGCAGAAGACACAAAAATTGGCTGTGTTGCTGATAGTGACAAGGATTTTCAAAATATACAGCAGGATAGAGGTAGGTTGCAGACTTGGGTAGAGAAATGGCAGATGGAGTTCAATCCAGACAAATTTGAGATGATGCATTTCATCAAATTCAAGTGCAAATTATACAGTAAATGGCAGAATCTTTAGGAGCATTGGCAGACAGACGGATCTGGATGTACAGGTCTACAGATCCCTGAAAGTGCCAACACAGGTGGATAAGATGGTCAAGGCAGCATACAGCAAGCTTGCCTTCATCAGTCTGAATATCGAGTATAAATGTTGGCAAGTTATGTTACAGCTCTATAAAACTTTAATTAGGCCGCATTTGGAATATTGTGAGCCATTTTGGTCACCACACTACCAGAAGGATGTGGATGCTTTTGAGAAGGCACAAAGATGGCTTACCAGGATGTTGTTTGGTCTGGTTTATTGTAGGTATGAGGAGAGGTTCGATAAACTCGAATTGTTTTCACTGGAAAGACGGAAGCGGAGGGGCGACTTGATAGAAGTCTACAAAATTTTGAGGCATGGATAGGGTGGATAGTCAGAGGCTTTTTCCCAGGATGGAAGGGTTGACTACAAGAGGGCCACAGGATTAAGGTGAGTGGTGAGTCACATGAGTCACAGAAAACTAGTAGGCAGGTACAGCACATAATAAAGACAGTGAATGGAATGTTGGCATTTATAGCTAAAGAAATAGAATATAAAAAGGAAGTATTGTTGCAACTATACAAGGCATTGGTGAGGCCACACCTGGAGTATTGTGCACAGTTTTGGTCCCCTTACTTGAGGAAAGATGTAGTGACATTGAAGGCAGTTCACTAGATTGATTCCAGAGATGTGGGGTTTGTCGTATGAAAAGAGATTGAACAATTTAGGCCTATACTCTCAAATTGAGGTATGCAAGATGATAAAAGGTATGGATAAAGTAGACGTGGAGCGGATGCTTCCTCTTATGGGGCATTCTAGGACGAGAGGTCATAGTCTTAGGACAAGTGGTAGCAAATTTAAAACAGAGTTGAGGAGAAACTACTTCTCCCAAAGGGTGTGAATCTGTGGAATTCGCTACCCCTAAGTGTGGTGGATGCTGGGACAGTGAGTAAATTTGAGGAGTCAGACATATTTTTAATTGGTAATGGGTTAAAGGGTTATGGGGAGAAGACAGGAAAATGAGGAAGAAGAGCATATCAGCCATGATTAAATGGCGGAGTGGACTTGATGGGCTGAATGGCCTAATACTGCTCCTATATTTTAAAAGGTACTAAGTTTAGGGAAAGCTTTTCACACAGAGGCTGGTAGGTATCTGAAACACACTGCCTGTGGAGGTGGTGGAAGCAGGCACATTAGCAACGTTCAAAGTGTATCTTGATAGACACATGAACAGGAGGCGATCAGAGGGATAGAAACCGCAAGAGCCTGTTGCTGTACCTTATTGTTCTTTAAAATGAGAACAATTTTGTAATTGGTACCTCAATTTGCTTTTATTTTACTTTTCTCTTTTGGAACAATACTAAAATAACTTGCTTCCATAAATCAGGCTGCTGCCAATTCTCTAATGCTATTACTTTTCATCGTAAGTGTCATCACCATTAAAAATGACTTAAATCCAGCAAATCATAATCACCATTGATTAGAAAATATAATCATCTTATAGCTTTCTTTGGCAAGGTTTATATGAACATACAGATGAAAATATGAAATAGGAGCAGATGTAGGCCTTATGGCTCCTTGAGCATGCTTCACCATTCAATAAGATCATGGCTGACCTGTTTGCATTTCAAGTTCACATTCCCAAATACCCCCAATAACCTTGGATTCCCTTGCCTAAAAATAAACTATCTACGTCTGCCTTAAAAAATATTCAATGACCCCGCTTCCACTGCCTTCTGTCGCAAAGGGTTCCAAAGTTGCACAATCCTCTAAGAGAAATAAATTCTTCTCATCTCTGTCCTAAAAGGGCAATTTTAAAACAATGTCCCCATAGTTCTGGACTCACCCACAAGAAGAAATATCCTTCCATGTCCACCTGTCAAGGCCATTCAGAATCTTATATACATCAATCAAGTCACCCCTCACTCTTCTAAACTCCAGAGGAAACAAGGCCTATCCTCTTAAGACAACCTGTTCATTCCAGGTATCAATTTACAAAACCTCCTCTGAACCGCTTCTGATGCATTTACATCCTTCCTCAAATAAGGAGACCAAAACTGTAATGGCCGAACTGAGCAAAAATCAGATCAATGCATGGCATGGTGCAAATAATTACATAAGTCATTTGCACCATAATTTCCTCAAATTTCTGTTGTTACAGTAAGGCTGTAAATGCACCATTACTATGGACAGATTTTCAACTAAATCAGGCTTTACAAATCATTAATAATTGTCACATTACATAATCTTCTACATTTACGGGTTGGATTTTACAGCCCTTCGACAGCGTGTATAAAGGCGGAAAGAGGGCTGTCAAAATGTCGCACATGGTCTGCCTGCCATCTTCCTGTCTGCCCCCAACACATTTCCCCTTTTACAGGGGACGGTGGAGATGTTTGACGACCAATGTACTCTTTGGCTTATTTCAAATCGACTGGCAGCTCTATAAGGCAGGACGTCCTCCCCGGATGGGGGTGTAGGTTTAGCACTGAGCCAATTAACAACCCTCTGAATGTCATATAATTCATAGAATCCCTACAGTGCAGAAGGAGGCCATTTGGCCCATCAAGTCTGCACCAACCACAATCCCACCCATGCCCTATTCCCGTAACCCCGCATATTTACACTGCTAATTCCCTCCTGACACTAGGGTCAATTTATCAATTCGTGGCCAATCAACTTAATCTGCACATCTTTGGACTGTAAAATAGCTGAAGAGCAGCTGGCTTCTTAGTGAATGGGGTCCTAACCAACTTTTTAGTTGGTGTGCAAGGATGTTTTTGAAACTTATACATTCATTAGTTAGAAATAGCACTGTATTCACCAAAGTAATGTTACTGTATTCACAAAATCTGTAAACAAATTTGCCCCCAATCACCTTGGCTAGATAATGGAATTGCTTTATGAATAAAATCGAAAGCTTTCATAAAGGATATAGCAATATTTTATTATTCACATATTATAAAAATGTGTCATGATAAAATAAAAATGGATAACTAACTCATTAAGACAATACAGTAATCCCAAAAGATATTTGAAGTAATGTCTATGGGGCCAATAAAACCGTCCCAATGCAGCAGCTGCATTTCATGCGCCGCACACCTCTAGCATACAAAGCTGATCTCCTGCCATAATACAAGGTCAGATACTTTATGAATTGCTGGTACCCAATAGCACATTTCTTCCCATGATGAATCCAGGCTCATGAAAGATTTAAATAAAGGATTTTTGGTTGTCCCCAGTTGGTAACAGTATCAAAATTTCCAAAAGCTGGAGTGTAGCTTTAAAAGTGTCAATAAGTGCAACATTTGAAGCATTTATCTTTCTGGATAATTTTAAGGAATGAACAGACACTCAACAATTACAGAAATAGATGTAAACACTCAGTGCTAGTCACTAAGCAAGGTTCAACATCTTGGAAGGTGCATTTTTCTACACCACTACTTAGGCCTCTGTTCAAGATGGAAGCAGAAAGCTCTCAAACTGTTGAGGGATGGAAGTGTAGAAAGATTGGACATCTCTGGTGAAGAGGTGATGGTTTGGGCCAGGAAATTGGAAGCGGCGCAGGATCAGGAGAGTTATGGGTGTTGAATGGAGGAGACTGAAAAGGGAGAAAAAAATAGAGTAGAGATAGGCAGTAATAAGTTTAGTGAGGCATGAAAGGTTAAACAATGGCCCCACCAGGGCAGTCTTTTTAAATGGAACTTGAGAAGTCCAGACTTCCAATCGTTTGTTGAAATAGGTGCACATAAGAGAAAATATTGCTTGATTTATTTTGTCAATGATTCAATGTTTGTTTATTGTCAAGTGCTTATAGTTTCAACCACTGGTATTTTAAAGATCTACTGCTTGACACTTTTATAGAGTTGTCGCAAGTTTATTTTTAAAGAAAGTTATGAATGACTTTTTAAGCTTTTCCACATATGCCATTGTTACTATAACGGTTATGGGTTCCACACAGAGTTTAAACTTTCTGAATGGACACGAAAGTGCTATGAAGCATGGACTATTTGAGAGGCCATTGGGAGTTGGTGGAAGGACATGGGTCAAACTGGAGGGCATGGGTGACCACTCGAATGGGTAGACGGACATAGGTTGACATGAAGGGTCTGAGACATCATTGCAGTTGATTTGTGGGGCCTGGGTTCTGTTACAAGGCTATGCCCCTTTACTTTTGAAAATATGATTTCTCAACTTTCAACCAACTGAAACTTATGCAATTTGAACTGTTGAAAAATGCAAGGCCACCTTATGAGATGAAGTCGAGAAACCCACAAATCATCCTCAGGGGAGCGTAAAGAGTGATGCATTTCCATTATTTCCAACATCCATCGAAACTCATACTTGTCTCAGGAAGAGACATTAAAAATGCAAAGTATTAGATATTGAAACAACGAGTGTGATTCACCCAAGTCGGCTCTACATACCGACTCCAGTTTTCCTGCTGGCATTAGCAAGTGTGAGTCACCCACCTGATTGACGTGATGGCCAGCCCGGCATTTCTGAGATCAGAGTGTCCTTTTTAAAGGGCATCCCAATCTCAGCATTCAGACACAGGCCTTCTTCCTCCCAACAACAGAAAAGGGACCCCCCCCCCACCCCCCAGGGGTGCACCTCCAACCCCTCAGCATAGAGGGGAACCCATGCCCCATCACTGAAAGGGTCAACCCCCAACTCCTCCCAAAGCCCTTCCCGAGGCCCCCCAATTGGCAGTGCAAACCTTGCATTGCCCCAGCATCTGGGCACTGGTACCATGCCAGTGACACCCTGGCGGAACCAGAGGGGTTCGAGAAAGTAAATGCTCTGACCATGTGCCCCTCTGTCACTGCAAGGCTTCAGTGGGAGGCTCCCCCAAAGTACCTTGAGGTTGGGGGGCAATGGATTGACCTCAGGACTCTCCCCCAGGATGCAGGTTTCATGGCTGCTCTGTCCCTTCTTGCCTTGGGAAACCTGAAGATCACTTTTGGCATAGTGATGTCAGGCAGGAATCTGATCAAAATCTTCATCTCTGTACTGTTCAAACTTTGAAGTGGTCTGCTCAATTTAATCTCCATACCCCCTGGACATCTGGAAGGCTTTGAAATCACAACACTGCTCCATTCTTTCTCTCTCTAGGAACATTTAAGCGGTTATTGGATAGGCACATGGAGCACACCAGGCTGATAGGGAGTGGGATAGCTTGATCTTGGTTTCAGATAAAGCTCGGCACAACATTGTGGGCCGAAGGGCCTGTTCTGTGCTGTACTGTTCTATGTTCTCTAAGGTGGTACAGGTATCAGAAGACCCATTTGAGGTCTTCTGACTCACAGGAGAAGTAACTGTCACTAGGGTGGATTTCCTTCCCTGCAGTTGTCACTCAGCCCCATTCTTTTAACACTGCATTTTTTCAAGTCTCAGACTTCCTAGAAAGCTGGAATCCATTGCTGATCTGTGGGTGGAAAAGAGGAAGTAAAAGCACTTGGCTGCAAAATTGAGTTTTTGTTAGTGTACGAGATCAGAAACCCCAAGGTATATTATGAAGTTAAACTAGGTCCAGCTATTTGCTATTTTGGCATTAAAATGAGGATATGATGTTTCACTCCAGGCATGATTCTACTCATGAACTGGGAAGATTTTATCAGAACAAGCTTTGTTTAACAACACACTTTAAATATAACAAATGAATTAGTTTAACATTTGAACAATGCTTAAAACATGACAAGATATAATTCTTAACTCTAACATATCCTTGCGAGTTCCAATTCAAGCAATATTCCTCAAAAGGACTCAAAACCCCTCTTCAAAATCAGTTAGCAAACACAGGCTTACATGCTTGTAAATAGATTGCCAGTCCTAGATTTCTCAGAGTACTTCTGGAGAGGGAGAGAGAGAGAGAGAGAGACACGTCTTTCTTCTTTCAGAACCAGACAGAAACTGACTTTGAAAAAAACCGTCTCTCCTACAAGCTTAACTCTGCCCATTACCACATGACCCTGTCTATCAATCTAATCAAAACTCTACTGACCCCAAAGAAAACCTAGATAAACACATGCATTTCCCTAGCTAAAATCAGTCATTATCCTGCTTTGTCAACACTTGAGCTGCCTGTTGCCCAGACAAATCGGCACCTTGTACAACAGAGCCAACTCTTCAACATATCCCTTACAAGAAGCATGATAAAAATACATTTCTTAAAGACACAGTATCATCAGACCTCCCCTCTTAAAATAAGAACAATATTAAAAGATGGCTTCATTTTTCAAAACCTCAAATTTTCACAGTATTTGTACTCCAAGATATATATATACATTTTATTACATCTAAGCATGCAAACAGTGATATAGTTCAGTCCTTCTCTTCCAACATTGAATATTCCTTCTTCTGTCACCAAAGTTGTGTTAAAGCATGTGCAATCATGTTCTCCCTCCCTGCTTTTTTCAACACACTGCTGTTGTTCAGCTGCTTCTGCTTTCATTCAAAGGCCACCTTCAGTTCTTGATCCTGCTTTGATTCCAAGACCAATTCCATTGTCATGATTGTAAATTAATTCTGAGAGTTGGGCAGGATTTGGAGGGTAAAACTTTACATTGAATGCAAACCAAGACAAACCACTTCAAACTTGCTTTGTAATTGCCTACATTGAGATCAAACAGTTCTTTTGATTTTCAGTGTTCTAAAATATAAAAACAAAGCAATCTTTTTCAGAAGGTTGTCAGACTTTGTCAAGGAGAGCCTGTCTCTTGGCATGCCTTCTCAACTTCACGTGTGTGCTTAGGGCCATCAAGAAAGGCCACTTTATCCCTGTCCCCTTTCTTGTTCACTGCCTTAGTTTCTCTGTCAGGTAGTCCAACTCCACCTTCTGTTGCAAAATGGCACGCTTAAAATTCTTTCCAGAGTTTCCAATTATATATCTGTTCCAATAAAGTTTATTTATTCCTTTGTTCATTCTAGATATTCATAATCAATTTCTGCATATTCTTTGGCAAAGATATATAGCAGATTGGCTTCTTTGGTGTCAGGATTTGATGCAATTATGGTTTTAGCGATCATTATAGCAGTTACGCTGCTGCAAAAACCATCGTAATTTCCTTGAACATCAACTGTGAACAGTACTGTTTCTCTGGGTACCCATGTCTGTACAAGCTGTATAAATTCATTATCTCAGTAGTTAATTAGGAATAATGGTACAGTTTCAGCAAACGGTCCTACTTCACATTGTTGTCCTTTTCTTTTATCAGCAATAGTAAAATATTTCTGCTCCTCAATCTCCATCTTGAGATCACATATGACTGCTGATTGATCTACATTATTCCTCTCATAGATGAGAAGCTGTTATTGACAGTCCTGCAATTTGTGCTCAGAGAACTTCAGCAACTCAGGAACAAGCTTCAAATCAGTCAACTTTTCTTGCAACTGTCTCCAAACTTGCTCACTTTCCTTAATCACATCATTGTCCAGTGACCACCTTCATCAGTTTTACATTGCACTAATCTTCCTCCATTCATGCCTTCATAATCTAATATTTGCAACTCTCCACCAGTCCTTCATACTGTTTCATTGCGACTTTCGGCTGCTGCATCTCAACTGAGCAAACGTCAGCTGCTCCTTTTGACCCTATGCAGCTTGAGTGAATTAAGTCTACACGGATATTGCTCAATTGGAACAGCATTTTCTAGATCTACATTACTTAAGTACTTCCCAGTTTGTTCCCACATATAGACTCCATGTGATTGTAATAACTCTTTCAGATCATTTTGATTTTCCTCCGGAAGGTAACTCTGATTTATCCCAATTTCTGAGAACATCCTCATTATCCAATCTAATTTGAGAAATGTCAAATTCAGAATCATCTGAATTAGTTTCTTCAATCTGAGTTTCAACAACTAACACATCTTTTTTCCGCTTTCCTTCCCTATCAAAATACCCTTTGAGCATATTAACATGGCACACTTAAGATTTCCTTCTTTCTGGGGTTCTTATCAAATAATTCACCTCACTCAACTTTCTTTCTATTTGATAAGGCCAGGCAGCTGACTACAACAATGATTAAAGCAACAATAACAATGGCAATATTAGCTGCAAGAGCAATTGTGACAATGAGAGTCAAGCATGCTAGGATTTTTGGTCAAGTTATAATTAAACACACGTTAGTTAGAAGCCTTCAGTGAGTCATGACCTAACCTGTGAGCTGTGACCTGATACTTCCTGCGTTGACCAAATAAGGATAGTTTGGACAAATAAGGATTGTTTACACCATTGGCTGAGTTTCAGGGAACGTTCTGGAACATTAGGACAGTTTGGGGATAAAAGGAATGTCTCAGCCCTTTGTCTTCTGCGAGAACTTGGAGACCAACCATCACAAATGTGCCCTGAAAGAACATCTTCAGAGAAGACAAAGAACCACATGGAAGAATTTACATCGGGAATGGACTTGGCCAGTTTGCTCAAGAAACCGGGTAGTATTCATTTCAGTTAAAGAATTAAAGTTCAGTCAAAGAGCTAGAATTTCAATTAATGTTAATATTAATGTATAAGAGTTAAAGTGTTGCCTGTGAGTTAGGGTTTGGCACCTAAAGTGTTAAATAAACAAAAGTTTAAGAGATTTTGAGTCAACTCCTGTCCTTTGGTTTTTAATACTAAGCTAAATACCTGGAAAGTAGGTTAAGTTTAGAGCTGAATAACACCTGTAAACCTTGCTTTTAATGTCTCATCTATCAATGGTAATTATAATCCTTAATTCCTCCTAGGAAAAGTATGGCTTTTTGATTTTGTCTCCACTTCTTTTTTCATCACATGCTTTGCCACTTTTAAATGTTGTTTAACCCACTCACCAGCCCTAGTTAATCTCTCCCTAAAGTTTGACATGTAGTCCAACAATGGAGTCTCAGAACACTGACTCACCAATTTCTCCTTGATCGATTTAAGTGATCTTCTTATCTCATGACCAAAAACCAATTCAAAGGGACCAAATTTAGTTGATTCATTAGATGCATTCCTAATTGCAAAAAGTACAAATGGAATTCCTTTATTGCAATCCTCTGGATAATCCTGACTGTAAACCCTGAACATGGTCTTTAAACTTTGATGTCACCATTCCAACATTCCCTGCAATTCTGGATGGCATGCAGTGGATTTAAATTGCTTTATTCCTATGCTATCCATATCTTCCCTGAATAACTTTAACTTAAAACCGGAACCTTGATCTGATTGGATTTGTGGGTAGTTGGTATCTGGTAAAAAAAATTAAGTAATTCCTCTACAATCCTTTTAGCTGTAATATTACATAATGAAATGGCCTGTGGAAATCTGGTAGACACATCCATTATGGCCAACAAATACTGATTCTCACTTTTTGTTTGAAGCAGGGATCCCATGCAATCAATTAGGACCCTTGTAAAAGGGTTCCTCAAATGCCGGAATGGGTATTAAGGATACCGGTTTGATTACCACTTGAAGTTTTCCTATTACCTGACACAGACGGTAAAATTCTACGACATCTTTATACATTCCCGGCCAATAAAAAAAATGTTTTTGTATTTTTGTTCACTTTTTCCTTACTCCTAAATGACCTCCCACTGATACCTCATGTGCTCCTCGTAACACCTCCTGTCTATAACCCTAGTGGTACAACTTTTTGAACTTCTGCCCATTTTTCATCTGCTTGAATATGTAAAGGTTTCCACTTCCTCATTAAGACATCCTTTTTAATGTAAATGACACTCCGGCATACACTCAAATTATTCTTGCTTGCTAATACAACTGCTTTATCTCTACATCTTTCTCTTGTAATTCTGCCAACTTTCCTAAACTGAAGATATCTGCCTTGCCCTTCACCTGTTCTTATTCTCTCTCAACCATCTGGTCAAAAATTGTTTGTGATAATTGAACTTTAGTCTCCTTATCCTTACTCTGATTTCTCCTCCTGTCTCAACCTGTGTTGCATGATTTTTAACTAGCTTTTCAACCACTCCTACCTGTGATGCTATATCATTACCCAGGATGAACTGCATCCCTAAAAAAGGTAATTTCTCCATTACTCCAGCTAACACTTCACCACTCTTCACTGGACTCTCCAACCTTCCTTACATAATGGAACACTATTCTTTTCACCACGAATTCCACTACCACCACCTTTTCTGGCAATACTCCATCCAAACTACATATCTCCTCATCACTCACCATTAAAGATCGACTTGCACCTTAAAATTTTAACTTCCTTATCTACTCCTCCTTGTACACGAGTTAGCCACACAAGTAATTTCCTTAAAGAGATCCAGTACTTGTTTATTAACCAATCCCTGAACAGGCTGTACATTATTTTGCACCTCTTTAGCTTCAACTGGGGTTTCCTTTATCCTATAACAAACCCCACTGGCTTATCCAGTTTTACAATGTCTGTCTTCCCAATGCTTTCCTTAAACTGCCAAAACTGCCCTAGCTGTCCCCTACTTTATTTCAGTGAAAACATCTGAGGCTTTTTATCGCTCTTCAATCCTCATGGGTCTCCTTTTTAACCTGAGGCAAACTATCTATACCATCTCCCACAAAATCGCCTTTGCCACCTGAGGATTTCTTTTTTCCCCAGTTTGTATCCCTCACAGATTGAAATTGATGTCGAAACCCAAATCTTGATTTATGAAATAACTCAATCATCTGTCGTTTCTGCTGCCTATTTCAGTTTTAACCCTCTGCTCTTCACGAGTTCTCACTACTTCGGGAATTGAATTTTTAAACTCCTCCAAAACATCAGACATCTGCTCTATTTTCAATGCTTTTATTCACCTTTGAATAATACTTTGCTTGGTTCTTTCAAATTCTACATATGTTTGACCTGGTTCCTTCCTTAGATTTCTAAACTCCCTCTGTAGGCTTCTGGCACTAGTTTTTCACTTCATCATAATCCCTAATTACTTCCTCTGCCAGTGATGCAAACACCTCACTAGCTCCACCTACCAACTTTGTTTGAGCCAACAATACCCTCTTGGTCTGTGGCCATTTACTTGTTTAGCTACTTTCTTAAATGAAATGAAAAAGACTTCTACATCCTTGTCGTCAAACCTTGGCAGCGCTTGAACATATATAATCAGATCCCCACTTGGCCTTTGACTATGATGAATTGGTTCTTCCTCACTGTCCTCATCATTACTCCTAGCTGTAACCTTGGCCTCCGCCAGTTTAAGTTCCAGTTTCTGAAGTTCAAAACAATCTCTCCCTTTCTTTTTCACTGCAATTCAATCTATCTATCTCAATTCTTTAACTGTTCTAATCATTTTTCTCTGTTCCGCTGCGATTTCCCTTCTCTCTCGCTTTTGCCACTCTCTCTTTCTTCTGCTCCTAATTTAAGTTGTTTCATTTGTAACTGAATTCTAGCCAATTCCAGTGCTTCTGAATTTGGTTTTGCCAATTTTAAATGCTGAGCTATCATTGCATTTACCTCCGCCTTCCTCGACCCTTCAGATATAGTCAACTGCAGTATATCTATCAATTTTGTAAATCATCCCGTGTGACTTCTTCCAAGAAAACTTTAGCCACTGAAAGAGCCATTAGGGCACTCCCTGTTTAAACTAACTGAATACAACACCTGAAAGAAAAACACCAATTCTCAAACACCCACTGTCTTATAGCTTTTAATCCCAAATGAGCCCCCAATTTTGTTACGGTACAAGATCAGAAACACCAAGGTACATTATGAAGTTAGACTAGACCCGAATTATTTGCTATTTTGGCATTGTGAGGATATGATGGTTCACTCCAGGCATGGTTCTACTGACAAACTGGGAAGCTTCTATCAAAACAAACTTTAATTTAACAACACAGTTTAACTAGAACAAATGAATTAGCTTAACATTTAACCAATGCTGAAATGTAACAAGATACAATTCTTAACTGCTAATCTATCCCCAAGAGTTCCATTCAAGCAACATTCCTCTTACAAACTTAAAACCCCTCTTCAAAATCAGTTAGCAAAAACAGGCTTACATGCTTGTAATTAGATTGCCAGTTGTAGAATTCTCAAAACATTTCTGGAGAGAGGGAGACAGAGCTCCTTTCAGAACCAGGCAGAAACTGACTATTTTAAAACACCGTCTCTCTTGCACGTTTAGCTCTGCTCATTAACACAATCAACCTAATCAAAACACTAATCTAACCTCGAGGGAAACCCAAATGCATCAGTCATTATCCTGCATTTGAGCTGCCTGCTGCCCAGACAAATCGGCACTTTGTAAAACAGAGCTGACTTTTAAACATACCCCTTACGAGAAGCATGATAAAAATACATTTTTAAAGGCACAGTATCTTCACAGTTTCCTGCAACTGTCAAGCAAAAGTAGGATGTTTATAACAATGCGGTTAGGAACAATGGGGGTGGCGGGGGGGGGGGGGTGGAGTGGATGGAACTTCAGATGCATTCAACCGTGAAGGGAAAGATAAACAAAACTCCAGCATGCTGGCTCATTAAGCTGTCAAAGTCTAGTTAAAAGGAATTGGACTGTGAAATTGAATGAAATAAACCAAAGGACTTCAACGGTTGGCAATGGATTGGGGTGTGGGAGTGGGGAGAATCCCAAAGGGGGTTCTCCTTGTTGCTGAAAATGCTATAGCCCCTCCCCTGTGTGAGGTTAGTGTACCTTTAAGAGTTTTTTTTTTTAAATGGTCACATCCTTGGGCAATGTCATTGCTGGAAAGAGGGAAAAAAAGCTGTGGGCAGGTCAGGCGAATGAAGGCTTTCAGTTTTGTTTTGGCTGCAGTGTTATAGGCTGTCTTAGAAACGAGCTGTAAAAGAAGTCTTTCTCTCTGTTGAGCTGCTCTGAGTTTTCAAGATCATTTGAAATCAACAATCAACCCAGGGAACTGGATTCCAGTATCATATGAGCTTTAGCCTGTGCAGTGATAAATCTGTTTAAAGGGTTTTGTTTATTGGATATTGGTTTTAATTGGAACATCTGATATATATTGGTTAAGGGTTAGACATTATTGTGGTTGTATTGTTTTCGCTTATAAATTGATAAAAGTTATTGCTAATTTTTGTTATATGTTAACTATATTCTTAAATAAGCGTTGTTTAATAAAAACTCCTTATTGGGTCTTTTGAATCACAGCTGAAGTGGAACATGTCATGCTTATCCTAGCCAAATTCAGGATGCAAAACTTATGATTCAGGCGGGCTTCATAAAACACTTGAGTTTCTAACCTGAACCATAACACCTGTGATTCTCTGGCCCTGCGCGGCCCCAGTGCCATCTGCATGAGTGTGTGAGGCCAGAGAATCGCCCTGAAGGCTAAGAAACAATGGGAACCAGCGAAAATAAATCTTGGCCCAGCATTCTATTTCAAGGATTGGATTGCTAGAAGAACCACTGATCAAGATTTGCTAAGCAATTTATCCAGTATTGTAACTTATATAGAGGGAATAAAAATTTAAATGGAATTTAGTCAAATCAAAATATTTAAAGGTTGGAAAGAAAATAGATGAACTAATGGAATAAGCAAATGGGAGATTTACAGTTAGTGGGGCCTTGTGCTCAACTTCATTTTTGCCCCCACCAACCTCACCCACCGCCCCCTCCCACAACCTAATTTTTATCATCCCATTTCTCTTCACCCTCAGAAAATGGGACTGATGAAGACTTCTAACCTGTTTTCAGCCGCCAAACTCGAACTCATTTCTCAAATTTTCCATATTATCTATGTTTTCTGGTTTATTTAGTACAAAACATTCTATCATACCCAGTGAAACATATTTTGGCCATAAGTAATGTCTTGAGGTATGTTTCTTCCCTCACTTCATGAGTATCAGCCATATTGTGTAATTTCAGAGTCCACTTGTTCAACTTTTGTAGTCAATATGACATCTCTGGAAATTTGCAAGTCATCATATAATTGGCATACTTTTGGATGAATGTGCACTGTTCAATACTTCGAGCTTTCTAAAATAAAATGACAAACTGGCTTTTTGCTTAACTTCATTGACTTCATTTTTTCTGTGTTTTTGACTGCCAGATTGGTAGTATTGCTTGATATTGCTAAAGAAGTTGATCTCTATTTTAGGCAGCTGATAGTAATTGAAAGAACTGAAATGCGTGGTCAATCTCATGTCATCATCAGGTTCTAGCTCTTCAAAAATGGGATTAATCTTTTCACAATGAAGCTGTGATTCTGATCATAGATTCCAAACAACACTCATCTTCCCTCACCCGCTCATTCCCCATCTCACGAACTCTCCCTCTCTAAGCAATCCCTCACACTCTTTCCATCCTTGCAACCCAACCCCTTATGAAGCTCCTTCTCCCCCACCCCCAACATCTCACAGTCTCCCATTCCCACCTTGCTCGCCTGGGGTGTTTGAGGCAGGTTGCCTCACCCCACTGTGTCCTCATCATTGCTGCCACATCTCTCCCTAGCCTCCGGGCATTGCGCACTTGTCACTGGCCTGGGGGCCGCCCTCTGCTTCTCCACACTATGTCCTCGTTATGGCCTGAGGTGGGGATCACCCTGCTGCCAGCGCAGATCTTTGCTTCCCCGCACTGTTTCTCCATCGTGGTCAGCTGTCGTGCCCTACCCTGCCTTGTGGACTCGCGCTCACCTGCTGCTAACTGTTACTTACCTTTATGCCCTTTGCTTCTCGTCCAGAGTCTGATTTCACTTGGCATTTGCTGCTGATAGCTGAGCCCCTTTGGTCGGGGGCCTATGCCTAGGCACGGTGTGTTTCATTATATATATATAAATTTGTAGATTGCAAATTTGGTTGAATTTCAAATTTAAATTAAGCAATTAAAGGGAAACATCTTAAGCTTCAGGTTGAAAGAATATTATAGTATAGATTTCTAATGCAAAATAAATTTTCAAATTAGATACATTCTCAAGTTTCTGTCCCTGATATTCATTGAAATAATACTAAATTATGCCTTTTTTATTACTCATTTTGAGGGGACATACATTTTATGCATTTCATCTGCTCAAAAGTATATCGCAAAATAATTCTTACAATATATAAATACATAATTACATCAATGGATAACTTAATAGTGCAGCGTTTAATCAAAGAGGAACATGACATATTTTGCAGTGTACCTGAAGTTACTGGAAGAGTCAACCTACTTTTACTAACTGAGCCACTGCTGACACATTAAAGGCATCCATTTGGAGCCTCAGAAATGGCACTTGTTGGTGACATCACATCTGACAGTCATGCAACTTTCGTGGTACAGTGCAAAAAATACATTCCTAAATGTGGTCAATTATCTGGGTAAATTTGTGCTAGATTTAGTTTCATCTCATAAAACACTGTAAAAGACTACTGAATAAAGCTGAAGTCACAGACTAGAAGCAAGATGTAAAAAAGTTATACAATATTGAAAGACTAATAAAACTTTAAATTGATGCATACCAGACCAAATGATGGACTATGCTGGTGAAAATATATAATTGGCAACTTGTTGCATATGCAGCATTTTTATTGACTGATGCAGTGTTAAGAGACACACACACACTGAGAGGGAACTGTAAACTATTACATTTGCTTGTGAAAAGCTTGATTCATTTGTGTGTGACCAAACTGCTGGAGTCAAAGTGGACCACATCTGTTAATTGCTGTCTGCAAAATATTTGAATGATTTTTATATTCCCAAATGACAGTGATAATCAGGGTAGAGATATGATTTAAGATTATCAAGTCTATTGCTTATTCAAAAACTAATGAAAGTGCTGATGAGTATAGTCAAGCATGATGGCTGTGTCACACTCTCACTAGAATATGAAGGTAATCAAAACTGATAGAGGAAGAAAATGAAACCTGAGAAATGAAAAAATAATCTTGCTTTAGATCATAAATAAAGAAAGAGGCTCTCATGAAATTCTAGTATATTTAAATTTTAGTAAGTAGTATACAGAGTAATATTATAACTCTATTAAGCATATATAGAGAAATACTATAATGGATTCATGAAAGTCATATAGGCATTCGACGATGTAAAAAAATGAACATGATGTCGTATATTGACCTGAAATAAATCATTACATTGCTTATGTGGTAGCAACTTGCTCATCTTACTAAAATATAGACCAAACCAATAGCAGAATCACTGAAACCTCACATTAGCCATTCTAGTAAGTCAGAAAGAATTTGTTCACATGGCATGGGAATCTGTGATTTAAGAAAACCAAATCACAAGGTTAAAAACATACAGGGGTGATATTTTGCTTTTAATAACCAGAGCATTAAAATTATATTATTTAAAAACATGCTATATCTTCCAGTAACAGTTGCGTAAATTATTAGTTTCCAGACAGATAAGCTGATTATTTTACATGGTGGTCAAAAATGGAAACAAATAAAAAATATTATAGGAACTACTTTGTTGTAAACACATGCAATTTTTGGCAGAAATAAGAAAGATGTGATGGCACAGTGTTAGCATTTATAGATGTTTTGTTCATTAAATGTCAATATTTATCAGTTTGATTACATAGTTTAGGGTCCATCTATGCTACAGTGTCAACATAGTTGCTATACTAAGCCACAAGTCCAAAGTACGGCAGGAATTTATACTACAACTTTTAAGACTGGCGCACCAATATCAGAATTGTAATGCAAATGCAGTTTAAGACATTTCATTGAAAACAATCAGAATTATCACTTCTGATCATGAGTGCCCTGTGATTTTAAAGACAGTTTTTTTTTAAAAAAGCAACAGAACTGCTGTACATGATGCAGCATTAAAACTTGACAGTTATTTCTTTTCATTTAACTGAGATTAAAAATAACCACAAAATGTTCAAAAATTGCTTAAATTCACCCACCACCCTTGATACCATGGCTATTGTACATTAAGTTTTGGATAAACCAGAACTTCTCCAGCTTATCAGTAACAGAATTGAATTGATCCTGCTCATTTGCCACAAGGAACTCTACACTCTACCTCTATGAACTCATATTAATATGATGAAAGTGGTGAAAGTTAATAGTGTTCAAGATCCAAAACCTTGATTTATTAAAGGCTGTTCCACACCAGTTTGAGCTTAATACTTAATATACAGTGACAGCTATTTCCTGATAATTAACTAAGTTGTCAACAGACTTACAATGATCATGTCAAAATCATCAATTTGTAATAACTCCCTGAAAAGCACATCTGTGACTAGCTGGGGAAAACATAATAAAAATGCTGTACGCATATTGCAGATCAAAGTTAAACATGAGGAAGTGATTTAAAAGTTTTAATAATCACAACCATAGGCAAAAGTAAACAACTTAACCATCACTCACTTCAAAATGGTCTTGTATTAAATTACAAATTTGTAAAGAAATATATTCTATGCATTTCAATTTTTAATAAATTGTGAATCCAAACCATAAATGGAAGAAGCGCTACTATAACTCAATTTTCTATGTTTAGTAGCAATGGGCAGTAGCTCCAAGACATGCAGAGAGCATTAAATTCAGCAACACATTGGAATTCTCTGACCTCGTCCACAGCTGGGATTCTCCAGTCCCACTTCTGTGAATGGAGATTTGGTTGAGTGCCAAATTCTCCGTTCTTGCTTGCAGCGGTGGCAGGGTGTAAGAAACCGGAGAATTCCAGTCTATTATTTCAAATGGAAATGTTCTAATATTTGCAATAGAAAATAAACCAATGCACTTATTTTGACTAGAATAGCTCCATTTTCATGCTACAAACATCCCTCTCCAGAGTTCTAGAAAAGCAGAATGGTGATAGTAAAAGTCAACAATTCACTTGCGCAAAAATTAAGAAGTGGTACATTATTACTTTGTTAACGAAACACCACATCGTTTCTGCTGGTTAATTTTACAGGCTTCAGAAAGCATCCAGTTGTCATTCAAAATGGTTTATAAATATTCCGTTTACAGATATTTGGATAATGCGTTTTAAACTTCTGAGAAGATGGTTAACATAAAACTATTAATGTGGAATCTACTTAATTGAAGTAACCAAAGCCTTAAATGCTTGTGAAGCATTTTAACAAGCTTTAATGCAGGAATAATGCTGTACATACTGAAATAGAAGTAACAGTCCTTGGATATGCAACATAACAATAAAAGATATGCAACACTTCATAAACTATAACAAAGGTTTCATATTGGAAAACTAATCAAAAATGTTTAAACGTAATTGCAATATTTGAGAACTACATAAAAAGACAAGCAAGAAACTGAAACTGGCAAGCAACTTTCTACGTTCTGAACTAAGACTATTAAATATGCTTTGCACGTGAAAGTTCAGAGCCAAATAGAACATTTCTTATAACAAATGTAAATCAATATTTTTTGAACTTCAACAGCAAATGAAAACCTCATTCTGAACAAACACCTTGTGTGCTAATGAACACACCTTGTTTCATTATTCACAACTGACAATTAGACTAGTAACAATTATTTTCATGAAAACATTTTCAAATTACACAATTGTATTCATAGTAATCATACAAAAACGCCAATCTTCCTTAACTTTAGAAGCTCATCTAATACTTCATAGTCTTGGATATTGAAAAGAAGGAGAATATCCAAGTGGAAACAATCCTAGAATACAATTTCTCGAATAACCTAACCAATATTTCCACATGGCAACAAGAAATGCATCCAACTGTTCTTACCTGCAGTTTGGAGGAGGATCCAGTGTGATTTCTGCAAGTTCTTTCTGAATTCTACAGGGAGGCACATAAGAAAATCTGTTCACTAGGAATACACATTGTATCCAATTCCATATTAGTTGGCCAATGAACATAGAATTTCAAGCAGTAGTCCTGTCATTTTGTAGAAGCCATATCACTTTGTGTCGTCAAAGGAATCTAAAGGGCACATGTTTGTTGTATGCAAGCATTTGTGCAAGATGAAAACATAATAATGTACATTAACTCCCCTGATATTTGCTGCAGCCAGTAGGGCATATCAAACTCTTCTGTAGCACAAATAAGAAATATCTGAGGAATGGAGCCTTACACTAACTTGTAAACTGTAAATTTGGAGAGTTGGAGATGCTTAATGGAAATGTAAATTTAATGTCAGTTTAAAAAGCACCATATTCAATGGTGCTTTTTAAGGTGAAGGTTCATAGAACTTCCAAAGTAGAATGAAAACAGCACAATAGCATGCAATTTCAATATATTCAAGTTCAGCATGCAGAATTGGCATAGAAAGCAAGTCAAAATCCTCATACGCTAAGTAAAACTAGCCAAATTTAGAAAACAAGCTCGTGATAAAAACAGAAGAAAGACTGGTCAACACTAAAATTTGACTTGTGATACCTAGACTCTGTCAGGAATCTATTGAAAATCTGGCAATTGAATGACAGATTTCAGTTCAATAATGGTGACAGATTGAGAACAGCCACAATATCTAAAGTGTGAGAAAGGATAACTTCTTGGAAATCTGTATCCTTAATAATCCATGTGGCTGAACCTATTAGAAACACCGCTAGATATACATTAATCTAATTCTAACTCCAGTTTAAAAAAATAATGTTCAAAGGAAACATGAATAGTTCCAATTGGAAGTAATTACATTGTTGAGTGTTTTGCTAAGAACGGGATTGAATTGTTATAGTCAGATGAATAGTTCACCAGTCTTGTCACAGGTAAGTGACTATTCCATAAAACTACAGGGGGCGATTAATGTCACTGTTGGGGCACTACTTTCCCTGTCCTAGCTATTTCCTATTTCTTCCCTTTCCTCTCAAATATGGTGACTCATGCTGCATAATGGTTACATAGCTAACAACAGTCCTGCAATTCTCTCAGCTTCTCCTTATGCCCATTCCTCATGATCCTAGATAGATGACAGGATATTCAATTATAGGAATTGTAAAGCCAATTCTGATCCTGAATCAATGTCCACATATGCATTTTTTCCAGCAAAGAACTCTGAATAGGGAGAATACTTTGGCTTTCCTTCTCTCGCTTGCAGATACTGAGACCAACCAATTTAGCACAGGTTTGGGATTACCCTGGGACATTTCTGCAACGGCCTCAGTACTCAATGCCGTCAACTGCCAGTTTCCAGATGCAATTTTACAACTCATCCGCTTCATCCTGGACCACAATATCTTCACCTTCAACAACCAGTTCTTCATCCAGACACACGGAACAGCCATGGGGACAAAATTCGCACCTCAATATGCCAACATCTTCATGCACAGGTTCGAACAAGACTTCTTCACCGCACAGGACCTTCAACCGATGCTATACACTAGATACATCGATGACATTTTCTTCCTTTGGAGTCATGGTGAGCAATCACTGAAACAACTATATGATGACATCAACAAGTTCCATCCCACCATCAGACTCACCATGGACTACTCTCCGGAATCGGTTGCATTCTTGGACACACGCATCTCCATTAAGGACGGTCACCTCAGCACCTCACTGTACCGCAAGCCCACGGATAACCTCATGATGCTCCACTTCTCCAGCTTCCACCCTAAACACGTAAAAGAAGCCATCCCCTACGGACAAGCCCTCCGAATACACAGGATCTGCTCGGATGAGGAGGATCGCAACAGACACCTCCAGACGCTGAAAGATGCCCTCATAAAAACAGGATATGGCGCTCGACTCATCGATCAACAGTTCCGACGCGTCACAGCGAAAAACCGCACCGACCTCCTCAGAAGACAAACACGGGACACGGTGGACAGAGTACCCTTCGTCGTCCAGTACTTCCCCGGAGCGGAGAAGCTACGGCATCTCCTCCGGAGCCTTCAACATCTCGCCAAGGCCATCCCCACACCCCCACTTCTTGCCTTCAAACAACCACGCAACCTCAAACAGACCATTGTCCGCAGCAAACTACCCAGCCTTCAGGAGAACAGTGACCACGACACCACACAACCCTGCCACAGCAACCTCTGCAAGACGTGCCGGATCATCGACACGGATGCCATCATCTCACGTGAGAACACCATCTACCAGGTACACGGTACCTACTCTTGCAACTCAGCCAACGTTGTCTACCTGATACGCTGCAAGAAAGGATGTCCCGAGGCATGGTACATTGGGGAAACCATGCAGACGCTACGACAACGGATGAATGAACACCGCTCGACAATCACCAGGCAAGACTGTTCTCTTCCTGTGGGGGAGCACTTCAGCAGTCACGGGCATTCAGCCTTGGATCTTCAGGTAAGCGTTCTCCAAGGCGGCCTTTACGACACACGACAGCGCAGAGTCGCTGAGCAGAAACTGATAGCCAAGTTCCGCACACATGAGGACGGCCTAAACCGGGATGTTGGATTTATGTCACATTATCAGTAACCCCCACAGCTTGTTGGATTTATGTCACATTATCAGTAACCCCCACAGCTTGCCTCCTGGACTTGCAGAATTCCACAAGCTGTTCTGTCTGGAGACAATACACATCTCTTTAACCTGTGTTGAATGCTCCCTCCACCCACATTGTCTGTACATTTAAGTCCTGGCTGGCTGTAGAGATTTGCATTCTAATCAGTATTCTGTAATTTGATTTCTGTGTCTGTGTACTGTTTGAGAACAGATATCCACTCCATCTGATGAAGGAGCTCTGCTCCGAAAGCTTATGGTATTTGCTACCAAATAAACCTGTTGGACTTTAACCTGGTGTTGTGAGACTTCTTACATTTCTGATCTGCATGGCTCTGTATTACATCACATGGGTTTTTAACACATTGAGAGAATACATTTTAATTTATTATTGGTAACATCAGAATGCCCTCAGTCTAACTGAGTGTCAGCCAAGATTATGTCTTGACTCATGGACAAAAATGTTACCACTGAGCCAAGGCTGAGTAGCTTTTTCCTTGTTCATTTTGATGGTGGATATCAAATCAATTTAAAAAATGACAGTAAACCTCTTGTTTTATATGAAAACAATAAACAGTAATATCTTAAGTCATTTGAAATTCAACTAATATTTGAAGCAAATGGAAAAGAGAAACATTAATTTTGCATTGTTATAGGCTGTATTGCCCTTCCTGACAAATTACCTCTTAATTCAACAAGTATTTTATTGAAAATGTCTCATCAAAATCAGAAAAAAGTGGTAAATCTGAATTGTGGCAAGTGTGTTTTTCCATTTTGTTAAAAGCTGTTATTCAAGTATTTATGCATTTATTCATTTTTCGGAAGTAGAAGCATATTTCCAGATGTTGTTCTTCTTGCTAATTAGCCTCGACAGTGATAATTTTGCCATTGCATTTATTTCACTTTCTAAATACAGAGATAGTAGTCACATAATAAGCACTGACAATTATGCTGCCTACACTAATATTTCACATTTGTATATATTATGCTCACCAACATTTTGAAGCACAGCAGCACGATTATACTATAAATAAATATTTTACAAGTTTTTTCAAATCAGAAATAACACTATACCACTGGGCAAGTCATGTGCAAAATTCGGTGCTTCTCAAATAGTACTTTGTGATCTTTAGACTAAACTCAGCCACTGGGATAGGCAGATAGATACTTTAGTTTAATGTCTCATTCAAAGAATGGCACCTGTGGCAATGTTGCATTCCTGTAGTTTCATACTGGGGTGTTAGTCCAGATGATGTGTTTGATGGCTGCTGAAATGTAGCTTCAATGCAATGTAGGTGAAACTGGACTATGCCAGTAGCCTGAAATGAACTCACAGCAAATCAGTAGTCCAATTAAAATTGCACCCAAATTTAACCCCTTACAGAATTCAATAATTTTCTAGCTGCATGAGTTTTGCACTGATACAGAAACTAGTGCATAGCAGTACCCATATTGATAGAACAGCAAAATTGCATTCGTTGTCAACTTGTAGATCCATAGTTCAGTGGGATAATATTTAAAGAAGCAAAGTAGAAAGAAAGTATACAAGAACTTGCACTTAAATATCTGGCTTTCACTAAAAATAAATAAGGAGATGATAGTCCACATCTGCACTATTCAAATGAATAAGGTAACCTACTGAAATCAAGCAGAAGCTGTATCACGAGTTTTATCACAAATGTGCCATGCCAAATGCATTTCTGCCTTCATTTTGCTAATAATAACCCAACATTGGGATTTTTCCTTCCTAGTGGGACAAACAAAATGCTAATTTTCGAGTAAGATGTACCTTTTAGCACTAGTTGAAAGTTTAGCAGCAGTTTTACTGGAAATCTTGGCATCCTTCTTCTTGGGCTGGGGTTGTTCCCTCTCTTGTTCTTGCGGTGTACTTTCACGCTGATCCCCATCTGAGCTACCACTACTTGTACTGGGGCTGTCATCAGCCCTCTGCGGCTCACTGGACATTTCACTCGTTCTGGAAGTTAAAACAAATAAATTAAATGGGCAATTTGATTAACTTCGTTCCATGTAGCAAAGTGTAAGAGAGAGTCTTGTCCCAATTAAAAGGCACTGTCTAATATCTCGCATTTTTTTTCATCTTGTAATTGCTGACTATTTTTTAAAAACACACCAACTTCCAATAGATTCCAGGGTGTTATCTAGTTAGATCTAAAACATTCCCCAGATGTAAACATTGTTAGGTCAACACCATTACTGTTGTTGTGTCTCAATTTCCATAATATTGACAATGCAACAACATTAAGTTTTGGACGATGGGCAGCCTACAATTTTTTTCGACCGAATATAAATCCCAATATTAAGTTACACATCCAGTGCCAGCGAAGTGCTAAGTGGTGGAGTGGGGAGAGAATCATACATTTGACAGCCACGTCAAATGCGCTTGATGCGCAGAAATAACTAACGAAAGAGGCTTTTCAACACCAAACTGTTTATCATTTGGGTAGAAGGGGGACCAGTTTCCCATTTGGAGCGAGTCAGGGATGGGGAAACTGCAAATCAGTCAGTGTGCAATAACTGGTGCGTTAAAGGCCTTTATGTTTCCACCGTGTCTCTAACGCACACACGAATATCACACAAAGACAAACACTGTCCCCTCTCGTCTCCAACTTTCAGGTCGGATTTGGTAGCTGTCCGGTCGTTTTGAGAGGCCTTATGTTAGGTGCTATGGGATAAAAGGGAAAGGAGGAGGTGATTCTTATGTTTTTTTAAAAAATCTTCTTCCTTGATATTACCTGAATACTGGCCGGAAAATAAAAACCGCTGCCTGTCCTCGGGTCACGATGACAAAAGAGGGGAGTAAGAACAGAGTTAAAGAGGTGGGAAGGGGAAACACCAATACTAACACATGAGATGAAGCTCTCCCTCCCTCTCTCTCACTCAGTCTGTCTATCCGCCGCCGCTTCCACCCGCTGGGCTCGCACTCACGCGCGTGCGCTCGGCCTCCTCGGTGCAGCGGCGCGCGCTTTTAAAACTGAATCAGCTCTTTAGCAACACGTGGCCGCGCGCGCGCCCCTCGCGAGAGCGCGCTCCCCCACCCGCAGTGACACCGGCGGAGGGAACGCGTGTGCTGAGGAGTCCAACCGCCGCATTGTCACCCGAACGACGGCGCGTGCACCGGCGGTTGGACATCGAATCAGCGCCGCCGCAGCTGCTTGCCAGGCACGCGGGGAGGGGGAATGGGGCGCGAGGGCACTGGTCGTTATTCCGTGTCAGCACCTGCTCGGTTCAAACCTCCCGCGTCTTCCCCTCCAGAGGCTATCTGATTACTCAGCTGATCAGCGGCTGCTTCCCCCCCACGCCCTCGTCCCCACCCCCACCTCCCCCTCTCCACCCCCGGCTCCCCACCTCCCCTCCACCTCCCCCTCCCCTCCACCCCATCCTCCCTCCCATTCCCTGCTATCCCCCATTCTCCACTAACCCCCATTCCCAGTTGAACCCCCACTCCCCGCCACCCCCCCAGCCCCCGCCACCCCCTCGCACTCCCTGTCACTCCCTCGCACTCCCCGCCACCCCCTCGCACTCCCCGCCACCCCCTCGCACTCCCCGCCACCCCCTCGCACTCCCCGCCACCCCCTCGCACTCCCCGCCACCCCCTCGCACTCCCGCCACCCCCTCGCACTCCCCGCCACCCCTTCGCACTCCCCGCCACCCCCTCGCACTCCCCGCCACCCCCTCGCACTCCCCGCCACCCCCTCGCACTCCCCGCCACCCCCTCGCACTCCCCGCCACCCCCTCGCACTCCCCGCCACCCCCTCGCACTCCCCGCCACCCCCTCGCACTCACCGCCACCCCCTCGCACTCACCGCCACCCCCTCGCACTCACCGCCACCCCCTCGCACTCACCGCCCCCCTCGCACTCCCCTCTACCCCTCTCACTCCCCACTCCCTCTTACCCCTCCCACCTCTCTGCTACCCAAACCCCCAGCTCCCCCCCCACTCCCCCTACCCGCCTAACTGGTGGTTTAAGCAGCTTAATACAAAAAGTAAACCCATATAAAAGTAAGAACTTTGATGTTTATTCTTGTCGTCAGAAAACGAAAGGATTTATTTTCCCTTGTATACAATGCAGGCAGTGAAGAATTACATTATATCACCTCATTTACACATTCTTATATATCGGTTGGAATTCTCTGATCTTGCCCACAGTTGGGATTCTCCAGTCCTGCTGCAGTGAATGGAGTTTTGGCTGTGCACCAATTTCTCCGCTCTCGACGGGGCAAATGAGATCAAAGAATTTCGGCCATAATTTTTGAATCAGACTGAGAAATTAATCTTGTGTTATTATCATATTTTGGTGCACCCACAGGAAATATTACAGACAGCAACTATTCTTTTACATGATGTTTTTATGAATGTCTGCTTTATTAGTAATTAGACAGGTAAATGTCTCCTGTTTTTCACTGATTCCTGAGCAAGACAGGATTTATGGATTAGACTAGGGAAGAGATTAGCATGCATGACTTTTTAAGTGAGATATTCATTATCTTTAAAAAAGCCTTGCTACCCAGCACAGTAACTATCATATAAAAAGAGAGAACAGCAAAAGCATGAGTTAACTAAGCTTGAATTAGGGTGAGTGGAGAAAGATAAATTGAAGATTATGTGACATGCAGGTCAATAGCAGCAAACTGCTGTATTCAAAATGATTTATTCTAAGAGGCATTTGATATACATATATATATTACATACAATGATCCATTGCACAGCATTAAACAAGTTATAATCAAAATAACAAATAATGGTTAGGAACAGTGAGAGGAGCACAATAATATGAGCAATGGTCCAGTAAAGTTTGACTTTCGTCTCAGCTTCATGGCATGCTGATACCACAGAAACATGTAGTTGGTCATAGGTAGAATTTGCTTTCTGGAATTGTGAATATCAATAGTGGCATCCCTAGAGAGCACACTACAAAGGTATGATAACTTTCCTACAACTTTGAGACTGGTATATTCAACAGTTGCCAATGGTACTTCATAACTTATGCCTGGTACATAACCTTTGCCTTGGAGACACTGATTTGAAGATCCAAGTTTTTGGCATGTACATAGAGAAGCACTCTGATTACTCTGTGACTTTGGTGAAGACATGTAGCCTGGAGAGATTGAAGATCTTCCCTGAATGGAATCTAATGTTGATACGTGCAGGCATGTCGCTGCAGCAAAGAAGATATTGAAGAGTTGGGGAATCATGGTGCATCCTATTTTGAACCATTGGTTACTGCAAAGGCACTGGACATCTTGCCATAGGCACAAACATGTCCAAATATGCCATCATGCAGTAGACACAGAATTTTGACAAACTTGTTCAGACATCCTAGCTTGGAGAGCAAGTGTCATAGTCAACTCACACTGTCAAAAGTTTTAATTAGGTCTATGAACACCATATATAGATCCTGATGTTGCTCTCTGCACTTTTCTTGCTGCAAATGCCACATCAGCTGTCCCACTATTAGCTCTTCAACCACATTATGATTCAGGAGGGCACCATTTACAAGGCTGTCTGGTAGGTAATTTAATAGGGTCATTGTGATGATCTCTGTGATTGGGAGACCAGTTCCTTAGTAGTTATTGCATATATTTTGAGGTTCTTTCCATTTCCAGATGCTGATTTTTGTTGACACCTTGAAGCCTGTGGAACTTTTTCCTGATCCCAGATACTCTAGAAGATGGCTCTAAGTTGGTTAACAAGCTCTGTCCTACTTTACATCAAAATCTCTCTTAGAATGCCATCTAGACTAGGGGCTTCACCTTGTTTGGTTGATTTGATTGCTTCTATCACTTCTTAGTGATAGAGAATTCCCTGCTCAATTTGATGCATGGAATTTTCTGAGAATAATTGTGGAGGGGAGTGTTTGCTAGTGCTTTTGGGGAGGGTTTAAACTAACGTGGCAGGGAGATGGGAGCCAATGCAGGAAGTCAAAGGGAAGTAAAGTGGGGACAGAAACAAAAGGCAGCGAGGGGAAAAGTGGAAGGCAGAGAAACCAAAGACAAAAATCAAAACGGGCCAGAGTACAGAGACTGTAGAGAACTCAGTATATAGGTCCAGTAAGGCTAAGAGAAATAAAACACAGGGAGAGTGTACAAAACATGACAGGACAGATGGCCTGAGGTGTGTTTGCTTTGACGCAAGGAGTATGATGGGTAAGGTAGATGAACTTAAAGCTTGGATTACTACATGGAACTATGATGTTGTGGCAATTACGGAGACTGGATGAAAGAGGGCAGGACTGGCAGCTTAACATTCCAGGATTTAGATGCTTCAGGCGAGATAGAGAGGGTGAGAAAAGAGTGGGGGTGTTGCTTTACTGATTAGGGAGAATGTCACAGCTATATAGAGGGAGGACACCTTGGTGGGATCATGCAGTGAGGCCATATGGTTAGATCTCAGGAACAGGCGCGGTGCAATCACAAATCAATTTGAGTTTGTGTCTGTATATGCCCTGTTTGTGAACACAACTCTTCACTCACCTGAAGAAGGAGCCTGAGACTCTGAAAGTTTGTACTGCGAAATAAACCTGTTGGACTTTAACCTGGTGTTGTGAGGCTTCTTACTGTGCTTACCCCAGTCCAATGCCGGCATCTCCACATTATGACAGTATTAGGCAGGAGCTAGGGAATGTAGACTGGGGGTAGCTGTTTGAGGGTAAATCCACATCCGATATGTGGGAGTCTTTTAAAATCAGTTGTTAACAATTCAGGACAAGTATGTCCCTGTAAAAATGAAGGATAAAGATGGCAAGATTTGGGAACCCTGGACGACAAAAGAGATTGTGAGCTTAGTGAAAAAAAAGAAGAAAACATACATAAATTTCAGGAAATTGAAAATGGATAAGGCTCTTGAGGAATACAAAGATAGCAGGAAAGAGCTTAAACAGGGACTTAGGAAGGCAAAAAGGGGCCATGAAATGTCTTTGGCAGGCAGGATTAAGGAGAATCCCAAAACTTTTTATGCTTATATAAGGAGGAAGAGGGTAGCTAAGGAAAGGATAGGTACACTCAAGATCAGGGAAGGGAATTTGATTGTGGAGCCAGATGAGGTGGGTGAGGTCCTTAACGAGTACCTTGCATCAGTATTCACAAAGAAGAAGGATGTAGTGGATGGTGAGTGTAGAAAGGAGGATGTTGACATTCTAGGACATGTTGAGATAAAAAGGGAGGAGATATTGGAGGTTTTGAAAAACATTAAGGTGGACAAGTCCCCAGGGCTAGATAGAGTCTATCCCAGAATACTGAGGGAGGTGAGGGAAGAAATTGCTGAGGCCTTGGGCAAAATCTTTGTATACTCTTTAGCCAAAGGCAAGGTACCAAAGGATTGGCGAGTAGCTAACATTGTTCCTCTCATTAAGAGGGCAGAAGAGACAATCCAGGAAATTACAGGCCTGTGAGCCTTACATCAGTGGTGGGGAAATTATTGGAGAAGATTCTTGGGGACAGGATATACTCACATCTGGAAAAGAATAGGCTTATTAGCGATAGACAGCATGGCTTAGTGAAGGGGATATTGTGTCTCACAAACTTCATTCAGTTCTTTGAGGAAGTGACAAGAAAAATTGACTAGGGCATCGCTGTGAATGTTGTACATGGACTTTAGTAAAGCCTTCAATAAGGTTCCTCATGGCAGGCTGATACAGAAGGTGAAGTCATATGGGATCCGAGGTGAGCTGGTAAAATGGATACAAACTTGGCTTGGGCATAGAAAGCAGAGAATAGCAGTGGAAGGGTACATTTCTAACTGGAGGTCTGTGACATGCGGTGTTCCGCAAGAATCAGTGCTGGGGCTCTGTTATTTGTAAACTATATATAAATGATTTAGAGGAAAATGTAGGTGGTCTGATTGGTAAATTTGCAGATGATACAAAAATTGAGGGAATAGTGGGTAGTGAGGGGGATTGTCAGAGGATATAAATCGGCTGGAGACCTGGGCCGAAAGATGGCAGATGGAATTTAACAAATGTGAGATAATGCGATTTAGAAGATCTGCAGATGGATAGTATACAGTAAATGGTAGAACCCTTAGGAATATTAGAAGACTGAAGGATCTAGGCATGCAGATCCACAGTTCCCTGAAGGTGGCAACTCAGGCGGACAAGGTGGTCAAGAAGGCATATGGCATGCTGACCTTCATCGGTCAAGACATTGGAAAATTGGAAAATTATGCTGCAGCTGTATAAGACTTTGGTTAGGCCGCATTTGGAGTATTGTGTACAATTCTGGTCGCCACACTACCAGAAAGACGTTGATGCATTGGAAAGGGTGCAGAAGAAATTTACCAGGATGTTGCCTAGTTTGGAGAAAGAAGAAAGGTTGAACAAACTTGGATTGTTTTCATTGGAGTGTCGGAGGATGAGGGGGGACCTGATAGAGGTTTACAAGATTGTGACAGACTTGGATAGAGTGGATAGTCAATCTTTTTCCAGTGTTGAAAGATCAATTACTCGGGGGCATAGATTAAAAGTGAGAGGGGAAAGTTTAAAAGAGATGTAAGGGACAAGTTTTTCACACACACGGTGTGAATGTCTGGAGCGTGCTGCCATATAAGGTGGTTGAAGCAGATTCTATAACAACGTTCAGAAGGCATCTGGATAGATACATGAATAGGCAGGGAATATTAGAGAGGCATCTGTGTTGGCACAGACTTGGTAGGCTGAAGGGCCTGTTCCTGTGCTGTACTGTTCTTTGTTCTTTGTAATTAAGACAATTTTATAAACTGCTGCTTTCAAACCAAGAATCTCAACCTGAAAATGAGATTAAAGCTTTAAAATGATTATGGGATTTTTAAAAGATTTATTAGGTTATAAAGCTCAACTCTACAGTTTTATTTCATTTTGTTGGTCGAAACTAATGGCTGGGTTCATATTTATCATTGTTTGTTTCCCACCCCATATTCTTTCCTTTTCTGCCCTGTTCTTCTGAAGGCTCATGCTGGGGTTCCACAAATGCGAAAAACAATGCAGTGCAGAAAGTTGTGGGTTCCCTAAATCACCAACAAGGACTTTCAAAGAAGGTAGTTTATTCCTGAGCTCAACAGCTATATACAACACTTGTCCTCTGCCCACCCTCCCAGGATTAACTCCTGCGCTTCTGCCACATGACCTCTTTTGAAGACATGTCATTACGTTCTCATGTGACTACTCAGTTTAGTTGGGAAATCCAGTGGCATGAGATGTAACAATGCCTGCGATAGGAAACTATGTACAGACCATTGTGTGACATTTAAATTAAACAAACTTACAAATGCATAACTATTTACAGATGTATATATATATTTATGCATATATATATGTGTATATATATATATATATATATATAGGCACGGATTAAACCGTAGTAACTAGTGCATAGCCATATCAAGGATTATGTTGTTTACCATGTTCTTGAACCATTTCAGAATTACCTTGGGGTCTACTTTTTCCTCCTCTGTCTGGAAAAAAGCAACTTTAATTTTTTGACGGCCTTGGGGCCTGAGAGGTTTAATAAGGTATAAGCCTGTACCTTTTTCAACTTGTCAGCGAGTGCAGTACCGTAGTAAATATGTATAAAGTTGTGGGTTCCCTTAATCACTGACAACAAGGACTTGCAACAAAGGTAGTTTACTCCTGCACTCAACAACTATATATAACATCTGTGCTCTGCCCTCGCTCCTGGGGGTAACTCCTGCACTCCCACCACGTCTCCTCTTTTGTAGCCACATCATCATGTTCTGATGTGACCACTCAGTCGTCATTGTTAGCTGACTATTCTTAACATGTGTGCCTAGACAAGTGCATATTGATATGTTATATAAAAATAGTAGAAGAAAACCATAGAAAACTCGAACTATTGTCATTCTAAAGTCCACATTTGTGCACTTCTTAGCAGCAGTTACAACATAACCTTGGGTTATGGAAATGGCAACCTTGGGTAATTATTCCAGCTTTGGGAAATTAAAATTAACACAATTGTGGTAGACCCAAATTTTCACCAGCAAAAACCAGAAATTAATTCTGGGATCTCTGAAATATGTGTGACTCAATGCCAAAGCACACAGTGCATTTAGGTACCAAATTATTTGATTTTGCATTCTTGAGGAGGGAGTTGCATTTGTAGAAATATGATTCTTATAAGTTGAGAATGCAACTTCTCTGCTGGGATTGTGAGGTTGTAGAATCATCCCTATTAAAAATGGGCTAAGCCTACTCACATCCAATTCATATAGGAATCTTTTGAACAGAAGGCTTTCAGCCAACCTTTCTGAGCTAAAGTGAAACCAAGAGTTAAAGAACAGTTGGTCAGTTCATTGCACTACTTACTCCTCAAGAGTACAACTTTTACAATATTACTTACTGACTCAGTAATAACAATAGCAGATTCTATTGATACGTCAATTAATTTAAAGTGCATGCACTAATAATCTAATTTGGTGTAAGCTGCATGATCATTTAGGTCACATCTTGCTGTCACCACGTTAAGAGAATCATGGAGGTTTGTGCATGGAATTTGTGTTTTATCATCTAATTCATGATAATCTAAATTGAAATTAATCTTTGATAACGAAAAATATTCAAATAGGAAATTATCCTCAAGGTGTTCAACACTATTTAATGCCATGATCAGGCCACATGCCATCAATAATTATAGTGATAACCTTTTGCCAAGTGTTCAGTTGATTTATTTAGTTAGATTTGCCTTATTCCAATCCTTTGTGCCATATTTCTGCCAATTTGGGTGCATTTTTTAAATCATAATCTGGTATATTTCCACTATATTTTACTGCATCCCTGATCCAAGATATGGCCATCCGTTCTAATCTCTGCATATTTTGTTTAATTTTCCAGTCTTTGGGCTTCCTCCATGTCATGCATTATTCTGCAGCCAAAAAGGCAAGAAGATAATTAAACACAGGCCCATCTCTTGAACCAATTGCATGAAATACTTATTTTCCAATTTTCTCTTCTATCCTCTGGGAAAATTCTAACCCTTGCATACTGCCTACGCTTAAGGGTATGAAATTGGAAAATTGCAGAGGCATGAACCAGATTTCAAATTTGAGCCACATAATTTTGCTTGAGACATTGTACAACTTATCCCAGTCAATTAAACTGGGTTATGATTCGGAGGTGTAACACATTTATTGAAGGTATTTCTCCTCTTAGGTTTCATGGTATCAAGGAAATAGACAAAAAGTGGCATGCTTCTGCTGGAGTCAGAGGGCAGAATTTTAGGTACCCCACTAGTGGGTTTGCAGGCAGGGGGTGCCCATATAGTTCTTTGGATGGCCTTCCCACTGGGCTGCCACTCGCCCTGACCTCTCCAATTCTATGGTGGGGCCTGGGATGGACTGCTCACCCTTGCCTCAGTTGAGACCATAAGTAATCAATTAATGGCTGTATCCTGGCCATTAGTATCCTTAGTTTTCAAGCTAGCAGGAGGAGATCAGAGTCAAGGGGAAAGCGTGAAAAACGACCCTGCTCAGGACTTGAACAAGAATTGCAGGGCACCTTTATCAACAGTGTCCTTTCAGCATCAGGTAGCCACCCCCCCCCACCCACCCTCCGTACTCCCTCCTCTGCCCCCCCCTAAGAATGGCCCCTGTGGGTGCTCTCTCACCCATTGGCCTCCCCACCAACAATCCCTCTGCCTCAGCCCAGAGCCTCAAATGCCCACCCCACTCTAAGACCTCCACAGTTACCTGGTCCTTGACTCCAGGGATGCAGACTCTGGGGACTGCTTCCAGTCACAGTCCTGCCCACTGCAGCCTGACAGTACTGGGACCAGAGAGCATTTCAGATTGCCTGATAGCTCTCTGAGGTCAGTCTTCCTCCCAACTGAGGGGTTGAAAGTTCCATCTGAAGTCAATTAATTAATGTTCAAAGAATTAAATGGCTGTGGAGCCGCCAGTATCAGTGAAAGCTTTCGGAGTGTCGCTCCTTCTTCAGGTGAGTGACGCACCTGAAGAAGGAACGACACTCCGAAAGCTTGTGCTACCAAATAAACCTGTTGGACTTTAACCTGGTGTTGTGAGACTTCTTACTGTGAGGCAACAGTGCTGATCACTGTGCCACCCAAGATCCGATATGTTAACCACGCTCTCAATATGTCCTGCCACCTTTAACGACTGAATCACGTGCACCCACTGGTTCTTCTGTTTCTGTACACTTTTTTGAACAGTATCATTAAGCCTATATTGCCTCTCACCATCCTTTCTGCCAAAATCCATCACCTCACACTTCTCTGTATTAAATTCCGTCTGTCACTTGTCTGTTTTACCGCTGATCCAAGTTTGTTATGAGCAAATTTTGTAATTTTACACCATATTTCAAGATCCAAATCATTTATATATAAGAAAAAACACAGTGAATCGAGCACTGACTCTTGGGAAATGCTACTTGGGGTCTATCATCCTCATCTTGGGAAGGGAAGCACCTTTTCCCACCTGGAGGCTGGTACACTTCACCTCACTCAGCATATCCAGAGATAAATTGGTCTTGAGAAAGCGAAAGAAGAGGAGCTCCGAATGTAGGAAGTCTTAAACTGATGGCACTTGCCTCAAGGTTCTGTCCCTTACAATGTATACTGGAATATCCCAGAAATTATGGTGACCCAACACAATTTACAAATTACTTACACCACATGTATTTATGAAAAACATATTGATCAAGATCCAGCCTACAAATGCATAAGCGTGCAAAGGTTTATGTGAGCCGTATCGATTGTATATCTTAGCATTGAAATGCGTTTTACTTGCATGCATTCAGTTTTTTTCCACCAATGTCCAACACACAGTAAATCTTTTCAATCTCTCCTGTTTTGGGAACATTGCATAGCACTGTCAAAACAACAAAAGGAATCAGTGGACAACTTGTGCTATGTTACATGAAGGATTTTTGTGTGCTGTAAAGATAGTTGCTTGTTTGCTACCATTTCAATTTATTCATAAATCAGTGAAAAAACAACAAATGAGAAAAGAGGCCTCCAGAGTCTCATTTTGATGCACATGCATAAAGCATAATGACATAGCATATCATTATATGTCACGTGTTCATTTATCTCACACATTTATTTTCCAATACTTTGGCAGCTGTATACATGCCATGCAGGCAAGTATTTTTCAGAAAATCATTTAACAACATAGCTTTGCGTCTGTTCTAAAAAGATTGCATAACCATCTGAAACGCAAAGCTTCAGTTAGGACTGTGAGTAAGATTCAAAGCTTTAACTGTTCTTGTTAAATGTCAGCACTGTAGTTCCATTTGGCCCATTTCCATTCTCCTCACGTTGGGTTTTTTGATTACCTGGATGCATTATTAATTTTCTGTTGATCATGGTTTTTGTTTTCCAGCTGGCTACAAGCCAAGAAACTTTACAGGAGAAAACCAGCTTCTTTATACTAATAATGTCTATATGTATACTTGTTTGATCACACTGTGCATACTTTATGAACCTAATGTGGATAATTTCTGTGAGCTGAAAAGAATAAGCATGGTCTTAAGAAAAAAGAACAAAGAACAATACAGCACAGGGACAGGCCCTTCGGCCATCCAAGCCCGCGCCGCTCCCTGGTCCAAACTAGACCATTCTTTTGTATCCCTCCATTCCCACTCCGTTCATGTGGCTATCTAGATAAGTCTTAAACGTTCCCAGTGTGTCCACCTCCACCACCTTGCCTGGCAGCACTTTCCAGGCCCCCACCACCCTCTGTGGTCCTTCTTAAAGCAGTGGACTTCAATCCTTTTAAGCACAAGATCACTTTTAGAATCTAAATGCAGCACAAGATCCACTATTAAAAGATTGACTTTATTAAAACACACAAAAATGTATGCTATGCATAACACTCACCTATTCTTGGTGTGACACCAGTGATTGCACACTATCTGTGAATGCTATAAAGTCTGGTCATAGTTTGAGATAGCTAGTTTTATATAGTCGTTAGATGGACATCTGTGAGATGAGTGTGAGACTTGGACTTGGACTTGGTTTTCATCTGGGAGAAAGCCATCTCACAGAGGTATGTGGAACCAATGCACAGAATGTCAAAGGTGGGTACTTCTCGCTGTTTGCAAGTCCCTAAAAGTCTTTGTCCCTTGACTTAATTTTCAGCTCTACGGGGGTATTTTCCCGTCCCACTCGCCATGGGAATTGTAGTGGGCTGGAGGCAGACCATGCAAAGGCCCATTGACCTCGGGCAGGATTTTCTGGTTTTGGGGCGAGCGTGGCCGGAAAATCCCACCCCATGTTATTTAGCATGGTGATGATTCCCATGTCAAGTCCACTGCTTTTGTTCAAACACCTGCTGAAATTTTGCCAATGTCAACTTGAAGGAAAGGATTTGAGGTAAACATGATGATTTGTTCCCTCTTGTCTACCTCCTGAAATCATTTGTTGAATTCCTTTTCCAATTTGTTCATGTGGTCACAGCATTTGTTTGGATGGAACCCTTTTTGTTTGACCCATTGTTGGATTTTCTCCAGATTTGGGAAGTGCTCAATAATTTTGTTCTTTAACTGGAAGGACCACAGGTCCAGTTTGAACTTAAACACATTCACTGCACTGATTGTGTGTGATAAGTCTCTGTTCTTCCCCTGCAGCTCGCGATTTAGCTTGTCCAATTTTGCACTTACACCTGTACAAAACATCAAGTCTAGCAACCACCAAGTCAAGCATTATCTTAACAGCTTGTACACCTCATTTCTTGACTTAAGAAAGGTGACAATTTCAGGGAGCAGATCTAAAAATCTCTGGAGGACTTTTCCTCAATTTAACCACCTCACATCTGCATGAAAGATTAGCTCACCGTAGGTGGCATCAAGCTCATCAAATAATAATTTGAACAATGTTGTAGGGCTCTGGCATGAATTGAGTTGACAATCTTGATAATAACTGTCATTACACAAGAAAAGTCAATAACTTTGCTTGCTAGTGCTTGTTGGTGAAGAACTCAGTAGTAATTGACAAAGAAGGGGAATTCAGGATCATTTCTGCAAAGCGCAACAAAGCATGCATTGACTACACTATTGTTTGTGATTGAAACCAGTTTCTTGATTGGAATGTCTTTCTCAGTCACATAGCATTTGAATTCTTTGTAGATATCCTTGTCTCTTGTCCTCTCTTTGAGTGGCAAAAAGTGAGAAAGTGCTCCTTTGATGCTGAGGCTTTGAATGCCTTGCGAACAAAAACAATCAGCTGGACGGCATCCGTCATGTCTGCTGATTCATCCAACCGCAGTGAGAAACATTCACAACCTGATAAGTCGTGGTGTATTTGCTGAGACGCATCCTCGGACAACAATTCCACCCTTCTGGTTACTATTAAAGTGCAAAGTGGCATGCTTTTGATGGCTGTCATAAATGTATCTTATCTTTTTAAAGTCTTTGAACAAGGTGTCAGCAGCAGCCTTCATAGCTTTGTCATCAGTGAATGCTTTCTTATATTTCACCAGCAGATAATGTGAAAATACACCTCTTTGCTAGACTTGTCTTTAGCCACAGGTTTTAAAAAGAGTGACTGTTCAAAACTCGCTTTAACTCCCCAACTTTCTTCATCCGAATCGTGTTGTTTAAAGGGAAATATTCTTGAGATTTTTTATGCATTGTCTTCTGATGATGTTCCAAATTGACTCTTTTACTCAAGGCTACACTCTGTTGACAAATGAGACAAATGGTCTTGTCTTTGACACTGGTAAAAAGAAATTGACTTTCCCGTTCTTTGTGGAAATGGTAAGTTTTTGCTTCTTGGAAGTCCCTGGGTCTTCGTTCAACATTTTGTCTTCACCCAGCTTATTCCGAATTTTATGCCTGCAAGAACCTTGTTGCCCGACTCTCATGGATTTTTGGCACAGTTAAGCAGGCAATGAGCTGATTTGCTCGTCATTGCGAGAATCTCGGACCTTTTGCATTTTTGGTGCGGGGTTCAGCAGGCAATGAGCGGATTCACTCATCATTACGATAATCCAGAGACTTGTGCATTTTTTTGGCACGGTTCGACAAGGGAAGGAGCTGATTTTCTTATCATTACGAGAATCCCGTGTCACGCGCAATCTTGGTGCAATATGGCAAGCAGTGACAATTGACTTTTTGAGACTCGGGGATTCAGCTGTTGGTCACAATCGACTATTTGGAGATTACAGTCTTAAGGGATAGAGCCCCATTGCCATCAGAATGCTGATATTGTTTTTCAGTTACAATGGTACATTGGAGGCAGTGGGGATGGGAATGATGAAATGTAGTTTGTTAAATTAAGAAGTGGTCTGAAGGCCACAGTTCAAGGTGCCCTGAGTGAACTGTGGTACACAAATGTTCCCTGTTAAGACTGAAACAACGTATTGCTAGAATAACCCCATTAACAACGTCTCCTTCAGCTGTGAAGTAATTCTGAAAAGAAAGTGGAAAGTGTAAAAGGCAAGAAGGCCTGAATTTTACAGGGAGAAGGCATATCTGCTGCACTCCTCAAATTTGCAAGGCATGATGGAGGAGTCCATGCACCTTCAGTCTGAGGTGATCACACTGGCATTGCATCGAGGTCAACATTGGTAGGAGGCAGGCCGATATATAATCATAGAATCTTACCGTGCAGAAGGAGGCCATTCAGCCTGTCAAGTCTGCATCGACCACAATCCCACTCAGGTCCTATCCCCATAACCCCATACATTTATTATAGCTAGTCCCCCTGGCACCAAGGAGCAATTTAGCATAGCCAATCCACCTAACCTGAACATCTTTGGACTGGGAGGAACAGATGATTATGCATGCAAAACTATCAAGCACTTTTGAAATCCATGTTCCTGCTGTATTCCAGAAAGGTCTGCATGAAAGGAGTGGCAGATTGTGGTGCACTGACCAGGGCCAGGCTGGTGCCAGGCATTCCCAATTACTATCTTGTGCATTCAGAAGAGTCCTCACTACATCCTTCAAACTCCTTACTGAACCTTGTCGCTACTCTGGCTTCATGTCTGCCTCATCTGACCTCATTGCCTACATCCTGGGTGTCTGGGAATTCATGACTATCCTCCCATTCACTTTCTATACCTGCAAGCTTACTTTCAGCGACTGATGCACAAGGCCACCAAGGTCTTGCTGATATCTACCTCTCTCAATTTACGCCCATTCAAGTAATAATCTGTCTACCTATTATTGCTACCAAAGTGGATAACCTCACATTTATCCACATTATACTGCATCTGCCATGCATATGGCCACATGTTCAGCCTGTTCAAATCACACTGAAGCATCTCTGCAGCCTCCTCACATTTCGCTCTCCCACCCAACTGTGTATCACCTGCAAATTTGGAGATAATACATTCAGTTCCCTCTTCCAAATCATTAATATATAATGTGAAGGTCCCTGCGGAACCCCACTAATTACTGACTGCCAATCAGAAAAAGACCCATTTTCTTTTCTTCCCATTTGCTAACCAGCTTTCCATCCATCTCAAGACATTACCTGCAATCCCATGTGCTTTAAGTTTACATAACAGTCTGTTATGTGAGACCTTGTCGAAAGCCTTCTGAAAGTCAAACTAAACCACATCCACTTGTTCTCCTCGGTCAGCTCTATTAGTTACATCCTCAAAGAATTCCAATAGATTCATAAATTTGTAAATCCATACTGGCTTTCTGATTATACCACTGCCTTCCAAATGCTGAGTTATGAAATCCTTGACAATGCACTCTAGCAACTTCCCCAGTACTGACTGCAGGCTCACAGGTCTATAGTTCCCTTTTTTCTCTCTCCCTTTTTGAATAGCGGGCTTACATTAGCTACCCTCCAATCTGTAGGAACTATTCCAGAGTCCAAATAATATTAGAAAATAACCACCAATGAATCTATTATTTCCAGGGCCATTTCCTTAAGTACCCTGGGATGAAGATTATCAGGACCTGAAGATTTATCCATCTTCAATCCCATTAATTTCCCCAAAAGCATTTCTCTACTAATGCTGATTTCCTTCAACTCCTCACTGAAACTTGTTTCTCTCAGAATTTCTGGCACATTATTCATGTCTTCCTTTGTGAAAACTGAAGCAAAGTATGAATTTAATTCCTCAGCCATTTCTTTATTTCCTTTATGAATTCTCCTGTTTCTGACTGTAAGGGACCTACATTCGTTTTTGTCAGTCTTTTTCTCTTTAAATCCCTATAGAAACTTTTACAGTCAGTTTTTATGTTCCCTGCTAGCTTACTTTCATATTCTAGTTTTCCCTTCTTAATCAATCCCTTGGTCCTCCTTTGTTGAATTTTAAACCTGCTCCCAATCCTCAGGCCTATTGCTTTTTCTTGCTAATTTGTATGCTTCTTCCTTGAATCTGATAATATCTCTAATTTCCCTTGTATGCCATGGTTTGGCCACAATTTCTTTACCACTCTTGTGCCAAACAGGAATAAACAACTTCTGGAGTTCACGTATTCATTCTTTAAATGCCTGCCATTGTCTCTCCACTGTCTTTTCTTTCAGTAATGTTCCCCAGTCCATAATGGGCAATTAATGCCTCATACCATCATAGTTACCTTGATTGAGATTCAGGACCCTGGTCTCAGAATCAACTACATCACTATCCACCTTGACAAAGAATTCTACTGTATTATGTTCCCCAGGGGTTCTCTCATAACTAGATTGCCAATTAATCCTTTCTCATTGCACAACACTTAGTCCAAAATGACCTATTCCCTTGTTGGTTCCTCAGCATATTGCTCCAGAAAACCATTCCATATGCAATCCAGAAATTCCTCCTCTATTGTACTATGACTAATTTGACTCTCCCAATCTATATGCAGAATGAAGTCACCCATAATCACTGATGCACACATGTATCTCTAATTTCCTGTCTACTGCTTTTCCAACATTACCACTATAGTTTGGTGGTCTGTATACCACCCCCACCAATCTTTTTTGCTCCTTGTTGTTTCTTAACTTGACTCATACAGATTCCATATCATCAAACTAATATTTTTCATCAATATTGTATCAATATCATCTTTAATCAACAATGCAACTCCACCACCTTTTCCTTTCTGTCTGTCCTTCCTAAACACTGAACTTAAGGTGAGCACTGTGATACATGACACCTTTTGGGGGGTGTACTCCAGTGCTCTGCCAGATTGAGGCACCAGACCCTCATTTTCAGTATCCCAATGGTGTGTTTCACTGACGTCTGGGTTGCAGTCTGAGCCTCATTATACTGTCTCTCAGCTGGAGTCTCAGACCGCCCGCCGCATGTATATCATCAACTATGTCCTCTGTAGGTTGCCCTTGTCCCTGAAGAGCCAGCCCTGAAGCCTCCATGGATCCTGGAAGATGTCAGGAATCTGAGACCTGTGAAGATGTTTGAGTTGTGTACTCTACTTGGCTACCATGTGCAGAGTTGCATGGTCTATTATGGTTGCAGACCAGCTAAAAACTGAGTGAGTGGAAGCCCTTGCGGTTAACATAATGAACTGCCTGTTGCCACAGTGATCTTAGAGTTAAGTGAGTGCACGTTGGACCTGTGGAAAATTACAAATCTCAGCAAATTCCAGAACTCTTGCATCCTGGTTTGCCTGATCTCATTTGAAATTGACAAAGTTAGGTACCTTGATGAAGCTGGCATCCCTGATCAGTGTAATGTTGAAAGGAGCCACTGCCATAGAAATTGAATGTGGCATTCACTTTCAGTACCATTGGTAGTGGATGTCCTCCAAGTTGCCGAGGCGCCAAATCCTGCAGAAAGTGGCATATGTTAGTAACCAGTTCCCTTGACAATCACAGGCTTCAACATCTGCAGGTAGTAAAAGCCCCATATATATATATCTTGGGCCTAGCTTGAATGGTGGCTTGCGGTGGGAGGCCCTGCTACCTTTTGATCTAGAGGGTTGTGCTCCTCCCTTTCCTGAGCTGAGCACCTCCGTTGCATTCTTCTCCTCCTTTTATCCTGCCATGAGACAGACAATGAGATTACCAGACTCCATGTTCTTGATAGTCGCCTCACTGGATAATCAAAGAGAGAGATGAAAGGCTCTGCATATGTCTCCTAATGACCTGTCTTAAATATGCGTCCAGCTCCAGCTGTGTCTCAAAGTCCCTTCATGCAAGCCTGGCCACCGTTTGGATGGTGTTCAGTTACCTTGATGCCTGACAAAACTCCCACCCATTTCCGCCCACACCACATGACTGAATGGCAACAACTTTTGCCACTCTGCTGCATCCTGTGCTCTCAGCTGATGCACAGGTTTTACCCTGACCTGCACTCTAAAGCTGCATAGTTAGGTTGGACCATGAGAGTTACTGTTCATAGCATGAATAACTACAATGCAAGGGGCTCTGATTGATAATGGATAAGCTGGGACTAAAAAGACTAATAGATTAAGATAAACTAATTTAGAGTGTATATATTATTGAAGAAGTACAAAGTATCTGGAGTTACCAGGTACAGTTTGCATAGAAACACGCATAATTACTGTTAGAGAATTTAAACATGTATTTTTAAAAACATATTGTATTCTGTATTAAAGGCATGCACCTCAGTTAATGACACTCTAGGGCATGATGGGATACAGCTGAATGAGAAGAACCACATTCCTTGTAAACAATACTGCTACTGAGATCTCTCTTGTCAGTGTGGCTTTAGAAGGTACAACCTTCCCAGACAGTAGAATGAATAGAATAATTCAATTTTCCCGATAAAGGGTTGCTGGGTAGGCAGTGGGAAAAGAACTTTTGAACTCTATGGACCTACTGTGGAAAACCACTGTTGTGTCCTGATAACCACTGTTATGTTCTGATAACTACTGTTCTGTTCTGATGACTGGACACACCCCTACCGGTGCTGCCTGAGGCTCCTCCCCTGTTCACTGGAGTATAAAGGTGGCTGCTCCTCCCCTTCGCCCCATTCTGGTCCGGTCCCTCGGTTAGAGTTTACTGTAGAGTTAGTTCCCTTTTATAGTTAATAAAAGCCTATTATTCCAGATTCCGTCTCTGGGTGTTGATAGTGCATCAATTTTACTAACTATATATACAGAGTCACAGATTAAGTCGGTTCGGTGGCTTGATCCGCCGCTGCGACTGCTGTAGTGTAGGTTGCGATGTCGGTTCCGATGGCCGCGAAGTAGCATTTCGGACCACTGGAGACTGCCGCGGTGGTAGAGTCGTGGACTGCACATGGTGTGGGTCAGGGGCCCGCTCGAGTACTGGGGAGGTAGTGGCAGCGGTGCCCACGATGCGCTCGCGTGGTCGAGGGTGTAAGCTTCAAGATTACGGGAGGCCAGCTCCAGCGATTCGGCTAGCGCCACGGTTTTCTGCAGGTCCTGCCCACCCTGCTCCAGCAGCCGCTGTCAGATATAACTCGATCCGATGCCCGTGACGTAGGCGTCCCGGATTAAGTCCTCCGCGTTTTGGGCGGCTGATACTGCCGTACAGTTGCAGGCCCGGGCGAGTACCCGCAATGCGCGCAGAAATTGGTCACAGGACTCACCCGGCTGTTGTCTGCGTGTAGCTAGAAGATGTCGTGCGTAGACCTCATTAGGCCACTTGTGGTATTGGCCTTTTAGCAGTTCGATTGCGGCCGTATACGTGTCGGCGTCCCGGATGGTAGCATACACGACGGCGCTTACTCGTGCGTGGAGCACGTGGAGTTTGTCAGCCTCGGACTGGACGACAGCAGAGACGTCGAGGAAATCCTGGAATCATTTTAGCCAGTGATCAAAACTATCAGAGGCTCCCACGGCTTGAGGGTCCAGCTCGAGTTTGTCTGGCTTCAAGAGTTGCTCCATCACAAGAAAATTTCATGCACCCGGCAGTTGGACGAGGCTGTGGGTGGGTCCGATAATCTGGTTTTGGCGCCCGAACCGACACCGCAATCTCCGCAACTGACTTCGCGGCCATCGGAACCAACATCACAACCTACACTATGGCGGTCGCAGCGGCGGATCAAGCCACCGAACCGACTTAATCTGTGACTCTGTATATATAGTTCCACCCACCTCACTCCCGCTGGACTTTTTTTTAAACAGGGGGTGAATGTGGTAAACCACTGTTCTGTTCTGATGACTGGACACACCCCTACCGGTGCTGCCTGAGGCTCCTCCCCTGTTCACTGGGGTATAAAGGTGGCTGCTCCTCCCCTTTGCCTCATTCTGGTCCGGTCCCTCGGTTAGAGTTTACTGTAGAGTTAGTTCCCTTTTATAGTTAATAAAAGCCTATTATTCCAGATTCCGTCTCTGGGTGTTGATAGTGCATCACCTACGTATTTGGGTTGCTAGGAGACAGTGGGAAAAGAACTTTTGAACTCTACGAACTTATGTATTCTCATGCTGTCAGAGACTGAAATGTCATTGGCCAAGGTAAATGATTCATACTAAAATGATTGACTCACATCTGGCTAGGTTGAGCAAAAGAGGCAGGCAAATGATTTTTGAAAAATTATAATTGTACTACTGATAACAATGCAATTTAGAATAGTTTGGGCTGCCCCAATTGTTCTTCTTTGCGCATGGACCAGGCATGGGGAACAAAGTACGCCTTCAACCAGAACTACTGTCTCTGTGAGTTCTTTGTATTTGCTAAATGTAATTAATAAAGGGAAATCTCTCACATGAAAGCAAGCATAATACATAGGTCTCTGATAAGCTCCTACACCTGCAATCTAAGGCTGCGTAGTTAGGTTGGACCATGAAATTTACTATTCATAGCATGAATAACTACAATGCAAGGGGCTCTGATTGATTCTGTTAATGACTGTCCTATGCTCACCTCTCGCAAGGGGATTCTTTAACTTCCCCAGTTGCCCAGTTTTTCTGTAGCCCTAAGCATTTGCAGTTTGCGCCCGAGGGGTTAAAAGTTCAGGAGCAATCAGTGTCATTGTCAGGAATTTGTGTTTCTTGAGTGGGCATGGTTGTTTCAGAAGCCAGGCTACAAGCATATCAATGGAGTTGATGCTGAATGGTATCAGCTAAGGAAAAATGCTCAAATTTGAAATGCTTTTCCAAATGTGTGGTCGATTTCCTCACTTTTATCTGTCATGAACTTGTTTACTTCTTTCAGTCTCTGCTGCCTTGCCCCGTTCCCCCCACTGCACTAAGCCCTTACCCCAGCATCACCCTGAAAGTCAGTCGGGAAGAAGCCATTTTGGACACTTGGCCACCCACCCACCCCATGGTTCTGCTTCTTTGAATTTCTATGGGGGGATCCTCATGAGCACTGTGCTAAGTGGTGTACACTCACCTTCCCTTGATGGTCACGTCGCAAGGTGCAGGCCTTTTACAGGCTGTTGTAAATCTCACCGTTCTGAAGTCATGCTGACATGGGATTTAAATTTGATTTATGGAGGATGATCCTGGTGTGTGACCACAATAATAAGATGCTGATTTATTAAATTTAAGGTCCCGATGTTTGCTAGTGAGAAACGCGGCCCACCACTGACAGGGGAAGGGGATAATTGTGTCCTGGATTTACGTTGTTGGGAAATACAACTATGACATTGTTGCAAGATTCTTTGATCTTGCCGCCGAATACACCTTTCACCATTGGCCATGGAAAATCCATACAATATCAACAAGTATGGCTACCCTCTGTATCAGTTAATGGTGCAGAGCAATCTTGGCAAGGCAGGCTGTCTTTTACTCCATGTTGTTGAATGAGATGGCTGAAACCCTGGAGGAGATTGTCAGTGTGTCTGTTGAAATGATAAATCCTGCATCAATCAGTTGATGACAAGATAAATACACTCAAGAAGCACCTCTGGATGTCAGATGTTACTGTGCCAATTCCATGTTATAATGAGCATGTAATGTCCTCGCTATGTTAGTGGTTGTGGATTTTAGCAGAAAGAGAAAGACTTGGTTTGCACATGTTGATTCAAGTAAACACGCAACAGGTTTTATTGAAGAGCTGCTCTCTCGGTGCAGAATGCAAAACTAAAAGTAAAAAAATCAGTCTGTGCATTCACCCTAATGGCATCACCATCAAATTGTGTGATCAGCTTTTAATGCAACCTGCATACTTTTAAAATATATAACATCCCTCCCGATTTACTTCGGTGGTCATAACAAATTACTATGACATTATACATAGGATCAATAATACTCTAGACACAGTACTACGCATTATTAATCGTTATACACAGGCAATAAGAAAGTTGAACAGGAGGATGTCTATTCCTCTTTGGATGTCTCAGACATTCTTGAATTTGGCTATCCTTGACTCTAGAAGCATGATTTGGAACTTCAGTAGACACTTCTTCCCTTGGAACTAATTCTATATCATTCTCACTTGGAATAGTAGCAGAGACACAAACATCAAGGAACTCAAATTCACTTCAGTCTTCCAAAGTAGTATTGACAACAGAAGTTGGTACTTCTGGAGATGGTTCTGATAAATCATTTTGAGATGACAACAATTGGTCAGCATGGTATCGCCAAACTAGTTCATCTTCAGTTTGAACCAGGTAAGAAATTGGACCTGTTTTTCCTAAAACAATGGCTGGTACCCATTTCTCACTTGTGGCATAATTGCATGCTAACACTCAATCTCATTGTTGAATTGAGTGTTGTTTTACCTTCACTTCTCATCTCGCAACTTTCAATTGTTCTTGATGCTTCACTATCTCTGAAGCTTCTGGAGGTAATAACAAATCAAACTTAGTTCTCAACTTTCTTTTTCAGTGTAGTAATGCAGGTGAACTTTGGATAGTCGCATGGTAGTATTTTTATAAGATGCCAAAAAGCTATTCCCACGGCATGATAATAAACCTTGCTGTCTTGTAGCTTTTAAGGAATGTTTCAAGGATTGTATGAATCTTTCAATTAATCCAATTAAGACTAATAACATGTAACCCTCAAATGGACCATCAAAATCTACATGTAATCGTTGCCACGGTATTTTAGGCCTATCCCAAGGATGTAAAGGAGGCAAAGGTGGTGTATTTCTTATTCGTTCACAGGACTGACATGGTTCCACCTTTTCTTCAATCTGAGCATCCAGACCCAGCCGCCAAACATAGCTACATGTTAATTCCTTCATTTGAACTATACCAGCATGTCCTTAATATAGTTGTTCTACAACTCTTCCATACAGACTAGAAGGAATGATCACTTGGATTCTCCACAATCAACACCCACCTTGGAAGATCAACTCAAGTTTTCTTGACACATATGGTTTCATATCAGGATCCAGAAGGTGCATTTAAGCTATCATTCCCTTTAATACCATATCCATCACCTTTTCAATCATGCGATAATTTTTGGTATGTCTTTGAACTTGAGAAACTGTCACGGGCAAATGATCTACTAGTGAAAAATAAAGAATATAAGCAAAACTAATTGGTGGTATGTGCTCAATGGGTAAAAGTAAGCATGTTAATGCATCAGATTGACAATACTTTAAATGTTAGGGGTTGTGGGTTTTAACGGAAAGAAAAAAACTTGGTTTGTACACATAGATTCAAACAAACACATAACAGGTTTTATTGAAGAGCTGCTCTCTCACTGCAGAATACAGAACTGAAAGTAAAAAAGCAGTCTGAGCACACACCCTAATGACATCACCATCAAATCATGTGATCAGCTCTTAGAGCAGCCTGCATCCTTTTTAAATATGTAACAGTGCATGAGCAGAAAGGTCAGTAACTACACATTGGACTATAATCAGAAACATGAATTATTGCTACCTCTAGGGACATGGCTCACACACCCTCAAAGAAGAAATTAACAAAATACATGCAAAGTATTGGGCACCTCTACCGACCCCTGCAGGTGTATTTCCTCATTTGCTTAGAATCTTGGAATCCCTATAATGCAGAAAGAGGCCATTCGACTCATCAAGTATATACCAACTCCCAAAGAGCACTCTACCTAGGCCCACTTCCCCGCTCTATTCCCGTAAGCCCACACATTGATAACTAAGGGGCAATTTAGCATGAAAAATCACATAACCGACACAACTTTGGACTGTAAAAGGAAACTGGAGCACACAGAGGAAGCCCATGCAGATAAAGGAGAACATGCAAACTCCACACAGACAGTCACTAAAGGCTGGAATCAAACCTGGGTCCCTAGCACTGTGAGGCAGCAGTGCTAATGATTGTGTCACCATGCTGCCCACCATTAATACCAAAGTAAAGTTCTGCTTTTGGGAATAGTACCAATAATCGGATTGATTTTGATACTGGCTGGATAAAACACTTCCTCATCCATGAAGGAATGCATTTCTTTCATGATACCTTTGATTTGGAAAACTATACCATACTCATGCTAAGGGACTCTTTGAAGCAAACTGCAGAGTCACAGGCCAATCTGTAATCATTTTATGTAGAGTTCACCAGTTAGACTGTGAAGCTGATGTACATACATCATTATAACCTCCATGCATTGAACTTCAAGCGGCAGAATGAAGGCAGAGTGACTTCTGGATAAAAGGAGTACACAATGCAGACAAATGATGGCCAAATTACCTGCACCTACAACTTCTGGATTCATTATTTGTTGTCCTACAAACACACTGTTGCTTTTGGATTTGGCTCTGGAGAAATTTGCTGTTGGCAAACATCTCAGCTTCCAGCTGAACCAACCAGGGTTGCTACAATTGTTGTTATTGAGGTCTAGCCAAGTCCTTTCAACAACCATGAACCATACCATGTAGTTGCAGACATCACAAATCGGCCTCATGACATCTTGACCCGTGACAGAAAATACATTTTGCAGCCAAGAGTGGACTGGCTGGAACATCAGATTCATAACTGACAGCGAAAAATAACTGATGAGATGAAGTGTCTTGATGAAGGTGCTCGGCCAAGTAATGTATTGAAAATTGGCATGATGTGACTTTGGGTGAAGCAGGTAACTGGCTTTCATAATAGTACGCAATTCACCGATTGTCATGAGAATATCGACCTCACAGCACCTTACCTGAATGAAAATTATCTTGCCACCTGCTCTGGTGAGCGCTCTGGATCTGACTATTCCAACTGACTTTGATGATTCTTTCGACTGCACTGAGGATCATGAGAACATCAGCCTCACATACCTGGATGGCAATGATCCTAATCTTTGGTTCAATGAGCATTTGAATCAGATGTGTACTTTCCTGCTCACTGCTCTACTTCCCTCACCTGAGAATCCCTCTTTTTGGTGTACTCTCACACTAAGAGAGCCATGGGCCACCATAATGGAAGAAGACAATTATATTTACATGTAAACAACTGGTTCCTTGTGAATTCCCATCCATGAGGCAACTGTACCAAACCTTGTGAAATTTTGTGGTTGTCAGCTGATGTCCATCAAGCAGTGAAGATTGCCAAAGTAATCAAATGTCTGGGAAACATTCAGTGTAAAGAAACAGCTCATGGAGGAAAAGAATGACAGACTGTGCCACATGAGTGAGTCATCCAGCCATCGGAGCACAGAGCTCATGGTTTCTTGGGTGTAGTATGAACATGGTTGCTCTTCATGGTTCCACCTTTTCTGCTTCCCACTTGGAGAGACCTCTACATATTCAAGCATGAGTATCATGCATCATGACAAATGTTGCGATTGTGTTTCAATCATTACCTGCTGCCTCCAAAAAGGAATACATAACCGAGGCCTTTTAGTTCACAGTCCTGTACACTTTTGTACTTGATGACCTATTGGGTTCTCGGTTAAGTAATTCCTCCAATAAATAATTTTCATCCTTTGTTTCATCCTTTGATAGATATATTTTTGAACAGTAAAGGAATTAAGGGTTATGGTGAGCGGGCGGGTCCACAAAAAGATCAGCATGATCTTATTGAATGGCGGAGCAGGCTTGAGGGCCCAGATGGCCTACTCCTGCTCCTAGTTCTTATGTTAAAACTCTGCATGGCCTCACCTCTCCTCATTCCTATAATCTCCTCTGTCCCACATGCCTCAGAGATCTCTGTGCTTCTCCAACTTTGCCCTCTTGAGCATCCCCACATTTAATTGCTCCACCATTATGGCCATGCCTTCAGTTGCCTAAATATAAAGTTCTGGAACGGCTTCCTTAAACCTTTGGTGTTAGTGTACCTTTACGAGATTTTTAAAAATCATGTTAGCTGACAGCCTCAGCTGATGTCATTGTTGCCGAGGTGTCTCCGAGGAGTTCTTTTAGTGCTACTTAAGTGACTTAAATGGGGTTGTTTATGTTTACTCTGGGTCAGGTTTATGACCCTGCATTATTAGGAGAAAAGGTCATGGGTTCCGGACAGGTACTTCTTTCCTTCCTCGGGAGTTTGAGGTTCTCTCATTTTCAGTTCTGAGCTGCAGGTTTGGGTATTAGAAGGAACAGCAAGTTGAAAAGAAGTCTCTCTCTCTCCCTCTCTCTGTTTTATTTGGAAATTCTGCTGGCTATCTGAAAACAACATCTTGCCTTTCTAAAGGGAAGAATCTACAGTTAGCCTGCTGGTCCAGAGAGCTTCCCTGGTGTTCTGGGAAGCTGTTCTGGATGTATCAAGGGGAGCTACTGTAACTTACAAGACTGAGAGTTTTGAATTCTTCAACCAATGGGCTCAGTTCCAGTATCACTTGAGCTTTAGTCTTTGCTGTGTTGAACCTGTTTAAGGGGTTTTGTCTATGGCAAGGGTTTTGTTTGATTGGACCATTTTAGATATATTTGTTAAGGGTATGCGTTATCATGATTGTTTTGTTTTTGTTTGTAATTGATAAAAGTTATTGCTAATTTTCTTTCCATACATGTTAACTATATTCTTAAATAAACTTTGTTTGATAAAAGCTCCCAAGTGGGTCATTTGAATCATAGCTGAAGTGAAACATATCATGCTTATCCTAGCCAAATTCAAGAAGCAAAATTTATGATCCAGGCAGGCTCCATAAAACACTTTGGAGTTCCTGAACCATAACATTCTTCATTTCTCTACATAAATTTCCTCTTTTATGACACTGAGAAACTGGTCTCTTTGATTAAGCGAGAAATCATATGCCAGATGCTTACCCTTTGTGGTTCACTTTTGTCCAAACAGAAGCAGAGGCACATCTAGGTTTCAAGCCAATGCAGTGCAAAGAGCAGGGCCACTCAGTACCTTCAATTGATGCATTTGTTGTAAAATACAGCAGCTGCAAAGCTTATTCAAAGATCTGCCCAGTAGCAAAACATCAGAAAGAAACAGAAGAAAGCCAGCTTTATCGTAGCAACTGCAGCCGGTGTGAAAAAATGATTAAATACACTCAGTCTTAAGGAAGTAACAAAATGTGAAGAAGTAAGTAAAAAAAAGGACTATGGACAGAAAATTAAAACAGATTCCAGAGAGAGGGCGACTCACAATAAACCACAAAAAGGAACAAGAGATCCCACAGACAGAGGGCAACAGAAGATCCCAGAGTGAGGGCAACAAAAGACCTCAGAGAGAAGACAACAAATGGCCCCAGTGAGAGAGAGAGAGAGAGCAACTGGAGAAAGACTACAGAAAGTTGCAGCACAGAGGGATTTAGGGGTCCTTGTTTATAAATCACAAAAGCTAGCATGCAAGTTGAGCCGGTCATAGGGAAGGCAAATGGAATGTTGGCCTTTCTTTCAAAGGAAATGGAACATAGAAATAGGGAAGTCTTGTTAAAATGATACAAGGATAGACTACACTTGGAACACCGTGAACGGTTTTAGTCCCCTTATTAAGGGAAAGATATACTGGTATTGGAGGCAGTCCAGAGAAGGTTCACTAGGTTGAAACGCTAAGTATGTTCAAGGTTGAGATAGACAGATTTCTAATCAGTAAATGAATCAAGGGTAATGGGGATAAGGCAGGAAAGTGGAGTTGAGGATTATCATATCAGATCTGTCATGAACTCGTTGAATAGCTGTGCAGACTTGATGGGCCAAATGGCCTACTTCTGCTCCTATGTCTTATGGTCTTACTCCGCAGAAGTCAGCAGTAGATCCTAGAGACCGAGGACAACACTGCCCAAGCCAACAAACATAGATAAATACTCAGATACATCTGAAACAACATCGCTGGTTTAAAGTTTCAAGATTGTTTAAAATCTACTGGACTCTTTTGATGGATTCCTAAGCAGAAAATATTCAAAAGTTGAGGTGAAGAAAGATTCGGTATTGTGATCACATAATTGACTACACATGCACATGTCCATATGAACTCCGCCATGTATGATTGAAATTGTGCAGGTGCGCAGAATGTGGAAGATTTGCACATACTTCAAATAATCCTAGCATTGGTCTATGTCTAGCAGATGCCTTTTTATAAGGTATACGGGTGCATGAAAATACATGTGCTTGTGAAGATGCAATACAGGCCATGTATGCATCTTGTACAGGATCTAACTCCGTGTCAGGAATCACTCTTTAAATAGAATGTAATGTGCATGGAATATTTTGAAAACTCATCATTAGGTCAATTTCGCTCCCTGTTACACAATACCCAACAATTGGTATCTGTTTCATTTTTGTTTAATTAAAAATTAACATTATCCCAGCTAATACCTAATGCATTTGCTCTTACTACAACTTAGCAGAAGTAACACAAGTGCCTGGAATAAGCAAAGTGATGAAAGCACAGACACGAGTATAGGAACAGGAGTAGGCCATTTAGCCCCTCATGTTTTGTGCCATTCAAGAAGATAACATGATCCAACTCCATATGCCTGCCTTTTCCACATATCCCTTGATACCTTTGGTTAACAAAAGTCTTGTCAATCTCAATTTTAAAATTGATAGTTGAGCTAGTATTAACTGCCATTTGCAGAATAGAGTTCTAAACTTCTATTACACTTTGTGTAAAGAAATTTCTTTTCTTTTCATTCACAAAAACATTCCATCAGTGCATCTTCTGATACACTATCCTCATTTAGCTTCTGGACTTCATTGTGTACACCTGTCTCCAAATTGGGACTGTAGTTCATCAAGGCTCTATTTTGACTCCACCCTACCTATACCATCATTATCCAACCACAGCACCTCTGACTTTAATCCTGGTCTGCTTCCTATTGTCCTCTCTCCGTTTTCCATTTACTTTCAGCTATTATATATTATGTGTGCAAATAATTTCCATGTAACCAGACATTGTGTTCATTTGCTTGTGCGGTTTGGTTGCTGCACTGGACCTGAGCCCAGTTTCCAGTTTCCAGTTTTTTCTCTTTTTTTTATACTTTGTTTCACTTTTATTGTCATTCCTGCTTCCACTTCTCCCCTTTCAGTTACTCTGTCCTCGCAATTCCCTACCCCAACTTCAGTATCCTTGACCTTATTGTTCTTTTATTTGACTCAAGCTTAACTCCCTCTTATATAACCCTACAGCTTCATGTCCCTCTGTGCCTCTCTTGGTATCCTCCAAAGAGCAGGGCAGGATTTTGTGGCCTCGCTCAGGCAAGATCATAAATTCCCGCCCAAGGTCAATGGAGATTTCCGTCCAGGAGCGGGTAGGGTTTCGGCCTCAGTGCTGGCTCATTACCAACAATAAGCTGAATTTCCCCATCCTACTCTCTCACTGAACTTTGGGACCAGCACATCCCTTCGGAGCTAACCTTATCAGAGTCAGAGATTGCAGGCACTTCTGACTTACTAACCTGGACAGTTACTCAGGAAATGTTAGACAGAAAAATCCAACTGTAACTCCTGGGCAACTATACAGCTGACCACCACCGCCCCCCCCCCCCCAAAGCACCCCCCCCCCCCCCCCCGCCGCCCCTGACTTCTCCTTCAACTCCCCCTACTAATCCTCAGACTCAGTGACACTCCCCATGGCCCCTGACACCCCCTTGATCTCCCAATAACCTCCTGACCTGAGCTGATTAACCCCAACCATCCGACTCACCCCATGACTACTCTAACCCCACCATGACCTCCCCAACTTGACTTGACTAGCTCCCATCACACAACATTGTCCCTGTGCCCAGACTCCCCTGTACAACCACCTCCCCTGAGCTGACATGACTCTGCCAACCAACTTCCCTTACTCCTGCTCACCTGCCACCCTACCACCTCACCCAGCTGCTACTATGCCACCCTAAACACCTGCCACCCTTACACCTCACCAACCTGTTATCCTACCCACTTAACCTCACCCATTCTGCCAACTTACCCATTCTCCTCACCCACCTCTATCCACCTTACCCATTCACTTAGTCATTCACTAACATTTACACTGGACACTTACGGCAGCTAGTACTGTGTAAAGGGAGCATGCTTCTGTGCTTATTCTCTTTGCTGCTCCTGTATTGAGGGAGTTCTTTTACATTGTAGTCAGAAGTCAAAGTCTTTTCAATGTGTCCAGGTTAGTGGGTATTTTTCTGTTTAATCAGCATCTGAGACAGAGATTCTGACTCTGACATAAAATCTCATCTGAACAATAACATTTCAAACAATGCAATATTTCCTCAGTTCTGTGCTATGCTGTTGGCCTTGATTATACGTTCAAGTCCTGGAGTGGAGCTTGAGCTGACAGGAGATGAGAGTATCACCAAATGAAACAAATTCAAAGGCCTGAGCTTCAAAGCAGAGATAATGTCATTGGCATTTGTAAGCCCTGTTGCTAATATTGATACTAGGAATTTTACTGCAATGTCAACAGCATCCTTCTAGTTAATATAGATTTTTCCAATAAGTGGTTTATATATGCCATCATGTAGTGCAGTGACATTATCAAAATCGATTTTGTACGATATTAATGCTACTGCAATGGGATCTTTCTTGATATTCATAATAAACAACTAAAATTGTAAATTGAAACATTTCACTAATTCACAGGAACATTTCTGAAGTGTTTTTTCTTTACAAGATTAAGGAGCCTGTGATAGTGTGACGTCTTTAAGGGGTGATCATTTGTGAGTCACGTGACTCTCCCGGGACCTATCAGAAGGGAGCGCATGAACCTCAATCTATTGAATGTTAGGGCACAGGTCCAGGTGAGTGTAACCTGCAATGTGAGCCCAGGAATCGGTGGGACCAGAGCTGTATATGTTCTGAGCCTGCTTGTGTACAGTGAAACTGTTGTTCAATAAATCACCGTTGTAATTTAAAGTTTCCCTGACATATTACCTCATGCTGCAACATATGCGATGAGAATAAATTGGCCTACTGTTCTAAAAATGTCAACATTTAGTTTTTTTAAGTTTATTTATTAGTGTCACATGTAGGCTTACATTAACTCTACAATGAAGTTACTGTGAAAATCCCCCAGTTGACACACTTCAGTGCCTGCTCTGATACACTGAGGGAGAATTTAGCATGGCCAATGTACCTAACCAGCACGTCTTTCGGACTGTGGGAGGAAACCGGAACACCCAGAGGAAACCCACGCAGACACGGGGAGAAGGTGCAGACTCCGCACGACAGTAACCCAAGCTAAACCCAGGTCCCTGGAGCTGTGAGGCAGCAATGTTAACCACTGTCGAGGGGGAAGGGTGAGTTTCCGAAAACCTGCAAGGAAGGTACAAATTCATTTGTACCAACCACAGGCGAATAGCTATGTTGTTTTTGGGAAAATCGATCCATTTGATCCGGAGTTGAAAATTGGCACCGGATATTAAATCCTTTTGACCAGCTAGTCACATTACTGAGGGACCACAACAATGCTCCACCCTCCATTATTATGCAGGGAGCCAGTTGCTGCTTTAGTCACCAGGCTTCGCCAAATGGCTGAACACTGTAAGTTTGGCTTATCTCTAAGGTATATGTTATGTGATTGTCTTGTATGTGGCATTAATAATTTAAACATTCAGAAGAAGTTGCTGGTAGCAGACTAAAATATACCTAGACAAGACAGTTGAATTGGCTCAAGCTATTGAAAGTGCTGAACAAAGCGCTTTGAACTGCAAGGCGTGCCTATGGTGGGGAACAGCAGCCGCTCAAAATACCAGAAGACACAGTGGAGCCTGAGAAATGAATAAAGGTCATTAGCTGCATGGGTTTGACGCATGATGTCATTATGGGGGAGACCATCCCCAAGACAGATACAAATGCAAGAGTTCATTTGTTTCAGGCACAATAGGAATGGCCACATACAAGACAGAGTTAAACAGACTGCGCCTAGTTCCAAAAAAAAATGATGACTCCAGTGAACATGCTTGAGGAAGATTTGGAAAAATCTGAAATTTATAAGCTCAACATTGTAAAGTTAAATAAAACATCCCATTGAAATTGTCCTTATGGTTAATGGACGTCCATTAACTATGGAGGTTGATGTGGGTGAGTCGGCCACAGTAGTAGGAGAGCAAACATACAAATAGTCACAGGGAGGTTTGCAACCCATGAGGCTGAGGAGTACAACAGCAAAGTTGGAACCTATACGGGGAGACACTGAAGATAATGGGCACGACGTCAATACCGGTATCATATCAGCACCAGTCTGCCCAGCTACGCTTGATGGTAATAAAAGGACAGAGGCCTTGCCTTTAGAGACTGGTTGTAGTAAACCAAGTTGAACTGGCTGGAAATATTCAACATCACAGACAGGGTTTTCCAGGAACTCTTGTGCAAGTATCAAGAAGTCTTTCAGAGAGAGCTGGGGTGCATTTGAGGAGTTAAGGCCAAAATTTATGTGAACCCTGGATCAACACCAATTTTTTCTAAAGCCCAGCCCGGCCCTTATGCCATATATCAAAAGGTTGAGGTTGAGTTGAAATGATTGGAAGACCTAGGGATAATTAAACCGGTACAATTCTCCAAGTGGGCTGGGCCAATGGTCCCAATGTTGAAACGAGACTCCACAGTGAGAATTTGTGACAATTACAAATTGACCATGAACAGGACTGCCCAGATGGATAGGTATCCTATCCCTAGGATAGAAGACCTTTACGCTACGCTGGCAGGAGGCCTCAAATACACAAAATTGAACTTAAGTCATGCATACCAGCAGCTTGAGCTGGAGGAAGACTTGAGGAAATTTGTCATCATTTATACACTCAAGGGCTTATTCCAACATATAAAGTTACCCTTCAGTATTTTGTCTGCATGCACTATCTTTCAGCGCACCAAGGAAAGCATTCTCAAGGGATCCCAAGGGTTGTCGTGTATCTGGATGATGTTTTAATAATGGGGGCATCACTTGAAGAGCACAGCGTCAATTTGAAGGAAGTCCTCAGGAGATTCAAGGAAGCTGCGATCCACCTTCCAGGGCGATGAGGTAATGTATTCAGGATTTAGAGTTAAAGCAAAAGGCTTGCACCCACTCGAAGAAAAGGTAAAGACAATAAAAGAGTTGCCAGAATCAAAGAATGTAATGGAGTTGAAGTCCTTTTTAGGGATGGTCAACTATTATGGCCGCTTTTTGCCAATCTTGTCGACCATTTTGACATCCTTGCACCAACTCCTGAGAAAACATTACTGTTAGCCATGGAGTGATTCTCAGTCAGAAGCCTTTGACCAAGTGAAACAGGTTCTGCAGTCATCCATTTTACTCATCCATTTCGATCCAGGCAAGCAGATAATAATGACAACTGATGCATTGCCTTATGGAATACCTTCCTATGAGATAGAAGATGGCTTGTCACTTTTGCTTCAAGAGCTTTGTCAGATACCAAAAGGGTCTTCATAGATTGACAAAGAGAATCTGACAGTTGCATATGCCATCAAGAAATTCCACCAAAATGCTTACATCCACCACTTCACCATCATTTCCAATCACAATCCATTACGGGGGCTGTTCCGCGAAGATAAACCGGTTCTGGTGATTGCATCGGCCAGAGTGCAAAGATGAGCTTTAACTTTGGCAGTTTATAGTTATACTTTTCAACACAGATTAGGGGCGCAGATATCAAATGCCAATGCTCTCAGCCGGTTTCCACTTCCGCACATGGTATCAGCGCTTCCCATTCACAGGAGATAGTCCTTGCTTTGAATTTTCTGGACACTCTACCCATTTCATTGGCCCACATCAAGACATGGACTCAGAAGGTTAAAAGGTTAAAGGAATTGTTTGAACCGGATGCCATTTTGACAAATCCAAACAAGTCCAGCCCTACTTGCAATGAAAGGATGAAGTCAGCTGTGAGGATGAGGTGCTTTTGTGGGAGAGCCGAGTGATAGTGCGGCCACTAAGCTGACAGCCACTCCTCCAGGAGCTGCACAGTGCACATCCTGGGCACACCAAGATGAAGATGCTGGCCAGGAGCTACATTTAGTGGCCAAGAATTGACAAGGAGATAGAGAGTGTGGTCAGCCATTGTGAGCATTGCGAAACTCAGCAGACACTTCTGCCCGCTCACAGCAAACTTATACTCTTGGGAGTGACCTGGCTGCCCTTGGACAAGGCTTCACATTGACTTCGCTGGATCTTTTATGGGCAAGATGTTTTTGATTGTGGTGGATGCCTACTCAAAATAGCTTGATGTTCAGATCATGTGTTCAACCATTATAGACAAGCTGTGACAAATCTTCACAATGCATGGCATACGAGAGATGATCGTTTCTGACAATGGCACCGCTTTCACATCTGAAGAGTTTCAACACCTTATTAACACTAATGGTATGCAATACATATGAACGGCCCCATACCACCCTGCTTCCTATGGGTTGGCAGAAAGAGCAATCCAAACTTTTAATGCATTGATGCACAAGTCCGACAGACTGCTGCCACTCCGGTTAGCCAGTTTTCTGCTCTCATACGATATGACCACTCATGCCACCACAAGGGTTACGTCAGCCAAATTGTTGATGGGTCAACACCTTAGAACCCGCCTTGACCTCATTTTGATGGGGAGGATGAAGCCTAAGCAAGCCTCACAAGAGTACAATGACTCAGCTAAGGGAGACAAGTCATTGAAATAAAATTTTTTGGCCAAAACCTTGCGGGAGGGGTGACCAGCTTGGGTACACCTGGAAAGATAATTGCAAGGACTGGCACAGTATCTTATGTCGCTGACCTACAGAGCCATGAAGTGCAGAAGCACATAGATCAATCAGAAGATGGGAAGTTGCAGCCCTCACTGCCAGTCGTCTAGACTCAATAGTCGAGTCAATTGGGCTAGCAGCCAAGTTGGCGCTAGTAGAACCGAGGGTGGAATTTTACGAGATTTCTTTCTAAGTGTTGGACGGGCATGAAACTGGGAGAGTTCCATACCTATTTTTTAGGTGTGTTTTCAGGCCTAGTCTTATGCATTCTGTCTTTAAAATTTTGGGCGAGTCTGTTTCTCGCTACAGAAGAAGTGGGTGGGGATTAAACCGCCAGACAGCGTGTAGAGGGAGGTATTGCGCATGTGCGGACCTCTGATGCTACACACGCGCTTCCATCCCACCATCAGACTCACCATAGACTACTCTCCGGAATCGGTTGCATTCTTGGACACACGCATCTCCATTAAGGACGGTCACCTCAGCACCTCACTGTACCGCAAGCCCACGGATAACCTCACGATGCTCCACTTCTCCAGCTTCCACCCTAAACACGTTAAAGAAGCCATCCCTTACGGACAAGCCCTCCGTATACACAGGATCTGCTCGGATGAGGAGGATCGCAACAGACACCTCCAGACACTGAAAGATGCCCTCATAAGAACAGGATATGGCGCTTGACTCATTGATCAACAGTTCCAACGCGCCACAGCGAAAAACCGCACCGACCTCCTCAGAAGACAAACACGGGACACAGTGGACAGAGTACCCTTCGTTGTCCAGTACTTCCCCGGAGCGGAGAAGCTACGGCATCTCCTCCGGAGCCTTCAACATGTCATTGATGAAGACGAACATCTCGCCAAGGCCATCCCCACACTCCCACTTCTTGCCTTCAAACAACCGCACAACCTCAAACAGACCATTGTCCGCAGCAAACTACCCAGCCTTCAGGAGAACAGTGACCACGACACCACACAACCCTGCCACAGCAACCTCTGCAAGACGTGCCGGATCATCGACACAGATGCCATCATCTCACGTGAGAACACCATCCACCAGGTACACGGTACATACTCTTGCAACTCGGCCAACGTTGTCTACCTGATACGCTGCAAGAAAGGATGTCCCGAGGCATGGTACATTGGGGAAACTATGCCGACGCTGCAACAACGGATGAATGAACACCGCTCGACAATCACCAGGCAAGACTGTTCTCTTCCTGTTGGGGAGCACTTCAGCGGTCACGGGCATTCGGCCTCTGATATTCGGGTAAGCGTTCTCCAAGGCGGCCTTCGCAACACACGACGGCGCAGAGTCGCTGAGCAGAAACTGATAGCCAAGTTCCGCACACACGAGGACGGCCTCAACCGGGATATTGGGTTCATGTCACACTATTTGTAACCCCCACAGAGTTTCACTGGCTGTCTTGTCTGGAGACAATACACATATTTTTAGCCTGTCTTGATGCTCTTTCCACTCACATTGTTTTGTTTCTTAAAGACATGATTAGTTGTAAGTATTCGCATTCCAACCATTATTCATGTAAATTGAGTTTGTGTCTTTATATGCTCTGTTTGTGAACAGAATTCCCACTCACCCGAAGAAGGGGCTTGGAGCTCCGAAAGCTTCTGTGGCTTTTGCTACCAAATAAACCTGTTGGACTTTAACCTGGTGTTGTTAAACTTCTTACTGTGTTTACCTCAGTCCAACGCCGGCATCTCCACATCATTAACAATAGCAGGGGTCTGACAGAAAAAGAGAGCTGTCAGGCTCTTGCTACTGCAGGCGGCCTCAACTAGCTCCCTCACCGCTCCCCGCAATCGCAGGGGCTCACGGCCCAAGATGCAGCCCCCGCCGCCCTTCCCCACCGGTCATGGCCCCGCCGCCCTCCCCCACTGATTGCATGCAGAGTGGCAACAGGCCCCCTCCCCCAACAGGCCCTGCATCCATTGGCCCCTCCCCCACATACCCCACTCCCATTGGCCCCCGGCACTGCCCCTCCAGGCCCTGCTCACTCAGAGGCCCTGCCCCCATTGTCCCCACTCCCTGGTACTGCCCAGTGGGCATTGCCAAGGTGCCAGGGTGGCACTTCCAGTCTGGCACTGCCCAAGGGGCACCCCCACCTTACTTTCGGCTTCCGTGGAGGGCTTCAATGGCCTCCGGTTCCACCTGCGAGGCCAACACGACTGTTCCCTGTTCAGGGGGAGCAGATGTTTCCCTTGCCAGAGAGAACCTCTCCCAGCGAGATCATAAAGTCAAGGGAGCCCGGACGATTGAGTTCTGGGCTCGCTAAACAGATGCAAAGCACGATTTTGATAAATTTCAATAAATTAACCAATCTCTTGCCCATTTCCGATGACAGGCTGACTGCGCTGGAAATCCAGGTGTCGTAAAATTGCACCGGTCGTGAAAATCAGTACCATTCATGCTGGCTGCTTTACACCCGATTTTACGGCATTAAAATCCCGCCCCCAATGTTTCCGAGGAGAATGTCATCTGTCAGTCGAAGCACAGGAAGAAAGTGTCGGCCCTGGCTTATCGTAGGAGTCTGTCAATTAACCTACCACTGACATAGATTCGGATGGCTCCAGCTTGAAGAAACTAGTCACGGAGATACCACAGTCCACAAGAGTACAAAACACCCCAGTCTGATTAACTTTATGAATTTTACCAAATTGCCCCATTTCTGAAAATTCTGTTTTGACTGTACATAGATGTGTATAAGATGTTTTCTTTGTATGATTGTAAGGGAACTTAAAGGGGCAGGAATGTGCTACTGTAGCCTCTTTTAAGGGGTGATCGTTTGTGAGTCAGATGATTCTCCTGGGAACTATGGGGATGGAGTGTGTGAACCTCGGTCTATCGTATCTTATTGCAAAGGTTTGAGTAGGTGAAACCTGCAGGGTGAGCCCAGGAGTCAGTGGGGCTAGACGTATATCTGTTCTGAGCTTGTTTGTATTTAGTTATAACTGTTGTTCAATAAATCACCGCTGTGCTTGAAGCTTCCTCATTGTATTACCTGGTGCTACAATAGGGCCTAATGGTGACATTAAAGTTGCTAGTGTTTATGGTAGACCTCTATTCTTATCATTGTATCACAAAGGTTGTCATAGATGTTCTTTTATATATTTGATTCAGAAACTCCACGTGGAACACCAGAGTGAAACATCAAACACCCTACAAAATCAAAATGCTGCAGATGATGGAAATCTAAAATTATAACAATAAATGATGGAAAATGCATCGGTCCTGGCTGCACATCTGTGGAGAATAAAACAGAGTTATCATTTCAAACATTGATCTGTTTCCCCCTCCACAGATGCTGCTGGATATGCTGACAATTTCCAGCATTTTCTGTTTATGCTTCTTATTAGCAGTTCAAATGTAGAATTAAACACATCTGACTGAGCTGAAAGTTTGCTGAAGCATGAATTATACAATGAAAAATCACTGACTTGCCAGTTGGCACCCCAGTACAAATTCTCCAAGTTTGTCTACACCTGCTGTTATGCCACCTGATATGTAAAAGAAAACTATCAATTTTCACTGAACCCATTTCTGAGAAAAATATGGCATCAGAAGGAATATTGCCATTTGGACCTAATTATGTAACTAGATGTGCTGCTGATAACATTGGTGCTGATTAGGGGATGTATTATCACCAAAAGAGCTTCAAGCCCGCTTCTTAGTCAAAGCGCACAGTATACCATTCTGCAGTCAAGTTACAATTTAAGAGCAATGGTCACAGGAAAAACCTTTAAAAAAATACTCAAAAGCATTGAAAATGCCTATTGACAAAATTTTACATGTACAACACTGGGGTTGCATGGAATAGATTTAGCACCCAATTTAGCACTGCGTTGAAAGGCCCTCAGCCATTTTGGACACACTACTCTTAAAGTGGAATGCCTTCATAAACTGTTAGAATATAATTTTCTTGAATGTTCACTCATTCAGTTTAAGAAATGTTTACTTCTGTTAACATTTTTTGCAGATTTTGTTGGTGGCTTACTTTTGCATTTTTGGGATACTATATGAGGTGTTCTGCAGCAAGAGCAAGTGAAGTCAAACACGTGAAGTTCTTGTGGGGGCTTTGCTGCTGTAGTGGGAAGTTTAAAGTCTGGATATCTTCCAAACAGTGAGCAGCATCATCTGGGAGTACCATGCTTCAATCCTGAGATTCCTAACTCTGACAAAAGCTATCTTCATGTCACTGGTAATGCACCCAAGAATGGGCTATGAACAAACCTGTACTACATTATTTAATTGTAATGATGTTTGTGGGACCTTACTGTACTTAAAGTGATTGCCACATTTCCCTATATTACAATAGTGACTACACTTCAAAAGCATTACCTCATTGGCTGTGAATCGCTTTGAGATTTTCTGGGGTCATACAAAAAGTAATATTATTTTAAACTAATGCAGATATGATCTTGATTTAATCCACTGCTTTTTTGAATGTACAGTTTTTGACAGACACTGCTGCACTGGAAAGAAATGTCAATTGAAACAGTACATTGTTTCACTGCCTAAGCAACAACAATATCTTGAAATGCCTGCTGGGAATAATGGAATGATGACAAATTGTATGAGAATTGCTCTTCAACGTCCCTAGTGGGAGACAGTATCTAAAGTACTAAGATAATTGGAGAGAATTTTATAACTATTAGGTTTTCCCATTGTGCATTCATTGCCAGTAGTGCACTGTATTGCTCCTTAGTGGATTCTTCAAAGTCAGATTTTCTGCATGAAAATTTAAAAAAGTTTAACATATAATTTAGTCCTGTGTTTTCTTTTGATTAATTCTGGATTATTAATTTTGTGACATTAGTGTACCTTTAAGAAATTTTTTAAAAATCATTTTCTCTGCAGCTCTTACAACATCAGCTTATTTCATTGTTGCTGAGTTGTCTGTAGAAATCATTTTATTGCTCCTTCAATAGGGTTTGTTTATTTTTACTCTGGGATCTTTTATGACCCTGCATTGTTCGGAGGAAGGTCATGTGTTTTGGACATCTTTTCCCTTCCTAGTGAATTTAAGGTTTCATTTTCGGTTTGGCTGGCAGCAGTTTTAGGTTCAGAAGGGACATCGAGCTGAAAAGAAGTGTTACTCTCCCTGGTTTTGGAAATTCTGCTAGTTAGCTGAAAGCAAGGCTTCTTGCCTTCCTGGAGTAGAGAATCTGCTCTTGGTGGCTAGACCAGAGTCTCTCCCTGGTGTTCTGAGAATGTGTTCTGACTCCAAGCCTGTCTGTGTGTGCCTGAAGAGAATTGCAGCATTCATGCAAAGGACTCAGTCCCAGTATCACGTGAGCATTAGTCTTTGCTGTGTTAAACCTATGAAAAGGATTTTTTGTCTCTGGGAAGTTTTGTTTGATTGGAACATTTTAGATATATTTATTAAGGATTATACTTTATCATGTTTTTTTCATGTTTGTAATTGGTAAAAGTTATTGCTAATCTTCTTCTATACATGTTAAGTATATTCTTAAATAAACTTTGTTTGAGAAAAGCTCCCAGTGGGTCATTTGAATCATACGTGAAGTGAAACATATCATGCTTACCCTTACCAAATTCCAAGTTGAAAACTTATGATCCAGGCGGGCTCCATAAAACACTTTGGAGTTTCTGACCTGAATTATAACAATTTAAAACATACATGATGCGGCATTTTATGTTCTGATTGTTTTATTCCTCCCCCTATTCTAAAAGTTACAAAACATATACAGCTTTTGTAAGATGTAAGCTACATTGAGATTTCACTTTACCACCTTTATTTGAGGTGATACACGCTTTAGTAATTGAAAACTGGAAAAGGAAAATTAATTTGTCATTATTTGTAACGTATATGTTCAATATTTTGCAGAAGCTGTTAAGTATTTCAGCCCAATTACAAAAATAATTATGTTTAGGAGGGTTGAATAGTTTGTGTAATTATAGCATCCTACTCCCAAAGATTAATTTTTCATTTTGTCTTGAATATTTTACCCTATTTTGGTAATTGGGGAAAAGAAAGAACTTGGATTTATGTAACACTTTTCATGACCTCAGAATGTCCCAGTGTGCTTTATAGACAATGAACTATTTATTTCCCAGCTTTAGACTCATTAATAAATAAACGCCTGGGCCAGAATTCTCCGACCTCGTCCGTGGCTGGGATTCTCTGGTCCTGCTGCTGTGAATGGAGATTTGGCTGAGTACCAAAATTTCCGTTCTCGTTGGCAGCATTGGTGGGGCATCTAACACCGGAGGATTCCGGCCCAAGTCAATCCAGTGTTGACCATTCTGCTTATATAATTCTTTAATAATTGAGGTTATAAATTTAGTGATAAATAATTGTTCATTTAAAAAGATGCAATAATGTTCCAAAATTAAACTCATTTGGCTTATCATAGAATCAGGGGATCTCTACAGTGCAGAAAGAGGCTATTTGGCCCATTGATCCTGCACCGACAACATTCCTACCCAGGCCCTATCCCCATAAAGCCATATATTTAACTCCCTGACACTAAGGGGCAATTGAACTTGGCCAGTCAACCTAACCAGCGCATCTTAGGACTGTGGGAGGAAACCAGAGCACGTGGAAGAAACCCATGCAGGGTTGGGAGGACGTGCAAACTCCACACAGACAGTCACCCGAGGCCGGAATCGAACCCAGGTCCCTGGAGCTATGAGGCAGCAGTGCTAACCGCTGTGTCACCATGCCATAGTGTTAAAAAATGTTAATTTAAAAAGATGCAATAATATTCCAAAATTAAACTCATATGGCTTATTATGAAAGAATCAATCTTGGATTTTAAGTTCTAGACATGTGTTACTAACAGAAAATTAATCGCTTACAATCACTTTTTGTGGGTATTTATATATTTTTTATTAAATTAATTCAAATTGGAGCACTCACATCCACTTTAATAAGAGATGGACTATGCTAACAGTTCGAAACATAGAAACTAGAAGCAGGAATAGGCCATTTGGCCCTTCGAGCCTGCTCCACCATTCATTTTGATCATGGCTGATCATCAAATTCAATATACTGATTCCGCCCTTCACCCCATATCCCTTAATCCCTTTAGCCCCAAGAGCTATGTCTAATTTCTTCTTGAAATCACACAACGTATTACTTCAAAAACAATTCGGTTTGGACAAAATAGGCCTTGGTTAGTTTAGTTGTTTGGATGGTTAGCATGTAGCTCAGAATAACGACAACAGCAGAGGTTTAATTCCCATGCTGGCTGAGGTAGTGCTGGGACCTGCCTCCTCGCCCTGTCCCTGAGAGTGGAAGGCAATGGACAATTACCACTGACAAAAACATCCAAGAAAATGGCTGAGGATGGAGCACCAGCAGGCAATGAGGCAATAGGCTGTACTCAGGCAGAGCACATATGACAAGACCTGGACAGCATCTGCCAAACATGTTCTGTATCACAGACGATTTTTCTTTTCGATATTATTAACCATGTTGGTGTATTGACTTGCACATGCAGATATGAGGTACATGTCAATTAACAGGCAATCTGTAGCTGAACATACCACATTGCACAATGAATGGCAGAGAAGACCAAGACAGATTCCATTTGGTTCTCAGCAACCCACCCAGACGTCAGTAAACTCTGTAAATCAAACAGGCTTGTTGAAACTCTGGCACTTTCACGAGCAATTCCAGTCTTCACCTTCAAAGGTCTCACCTTGGAATTCTCTTCAAAAGTCGCTCCAACTTGGATGGTGTCAATGACAGCACCTCATTTCCCGACACTCCATTCCCCCCTGATGGACTTAAGCACCAGCTCACAAACATAACTTCAGCTTTTCAGCGACACTGAATACTGCTCCAAAGGGGTACCTTTGCCCCAATGACCCACATCACTGAAGCACCATTCTCTGCTGTTTTCTTCAATTACCAGCGCTTCTCCCAAGCCCTCATTATGTTAAATCTGCCAAGGCACAGTTTTATTTTTGCTTAGAACCTCTTTCTCTGCTCCTCTTTTTTATGTAACAACTGGAACCTCTCTCTGCCCCCTGTTTCTGAGTAAGAAGTCTCACAACACCAGGTTAAAGTCCAACAGGTTTATTTGGTAGCAAATACCATAAGCTTTCGGAGCACAGCTCCTTCGTCAGATGGAATGGTTATCTGTTCTCAAACAGTGCAAACAGACACAGAAATCAAATTACAGAATACTGATTAGAATGCAAATCTCTACAGCCAGCCAGGTCTTAAATGTACAGACAATGTGGGTGGAGGGAGCATTCAACACAGGTTAAAGAGATGTGTATTGTCTCCAGACAGAACAGCTAGTGAAATTCTGCAAGCCCAGGAGGCAAGCTGTGGGGGTTACTGATAATGTGACATAAATCCAACATCCCAGTTTAGGCCGTCCTCATGTGTGCAGAACTTGGCTATCAGTTTCTGCTCAGCGACTCTGCGCTGTCGTGTGTCGTGAAGGCCGCCTTGGAGAATGCTTACCTGAAGATCCAAGGCTGAATGCCCGTGACTGCTGAAGTGCTCCCCCACAGGAAGAGAACAGTCTTGCCTGGTGATTGTCGAGCGGTGTTCATTCATCCGTTGTCGTAGCGTCTGCATGGTTTCCTCAATGTACCATGCCTCGGGACATCCTTTCTTGCAGCGTATCAGGTAGACAACATTGGCCAAGTTGCAAGAGTAGGTACCGTGTACCTGGTAGATGGTGTTCTCACGTGAGATGATGGCATCCGTGTCGATGATCCGGCACGTCTTACAGAGGTTGCTGTGGCAGGGTTGTGTGGTGTCGTGGTCACTGTTCTCCTGAAGGCTGGGTAGTTTGCTGCGGACAATGGTCTGTTTGAGGTTGCGTGGTTGTTTGAAGGCAAGAAGTGGGGGTGTGGGGATGGCCTTAGCGAGATGTTCGTCTTCATCAATGACATGTTGAAGGCTCCGGAGGAGATGCCGTAGCTTCTCCGCTCCGGGGAAGTATTGGACGACGAAGGGTACTCTGTCCACCGTGTCCCGTGTTTGTCTTCTGAGGAGGTCGGTGCGGTTTTTCGCTGTGGCGCGTCGGAACTGTTGATCGATGAGTCGAGCGCCATATCCTGTTCTTGTGAGGGCATCTTTCAGCGTCTGGAGGTGTCTGTTGCGATCCTCCTCATCCGAGCAGATCCTGTGTATTCGGAGGGCTTGTCCGTAGGGGATGGCTTCTTTTACGTGTTTAGGGTGGAAGCTGGAGAAGTGGAGCATCATGAGGTTATCCGTGGGCTTGCGGTACAGTGAGGTGCTGAGGTGACCATCCTGAATGGAGATGCGTGTGTCCAAGAATGCAACCGATTCCAGAGAGTAGTCCATGGTGAGTCTGATGGTGGGATGGAACTTGTTGATGTCATCATATAGTTGTTTCAGTGATTGCTCACCATGACTCCAAAGGAAGAAAATGTCATCGATGTATCTAGTGTATAGCATCGGTTGAAGGTCCTGTGTGGTGAAGAAGTCTTGTTCGAACCTGTGCATGAAGATGTTGGCATATTGAGGTGCGAAGTTTGTCCCCATCGCTGTTCCGTGTGTCTGGATGAAGAACTGGTTGTTGAAGGTGAAGATATTGTGGTCTAGGATGAAGCGGATGAGTTGTAAAATTGCATCTGGAAACTGGCAGTTGACGGCATTGAGTACTGAGGCCGTTGCAGCAATGCCATCATCGTGGGGGATGCTGGTGGAGAGTGCCGAGACATCCATTGTGACGAGGAGTGCTCCTGGTTCAACTGCTCCATGTGTGTTGAGTTTCTGTAGGAAGTCCGTAGTGTCGCGACAAAAGCTGGGTGCCCTCAACATAGCCGGAGAGGTTCTCGCACACTTCTTTGCAGTAATCCGTTCTGTTCAGTATGACGATGGCCCCTCCTTTGTCTGCTGGTTTCAAATTCATCAGCCGCACTCACAAGACAGCACCGAACATCACCCAAGCACAACACAACGCCATCCACGCTCTCAAGACCAACCGCAACATTGTCATCAAACCAGCAGACAAAGGAGGGGCCATCGTCATACTGAACAGAACGGATTACTGCAAAGAAGTGTACCGACAACTGAACAACCAGGAACACTGCAGACAGTTACCCACAGATCCGACCAAAGAACACACCCGTCAACTCAACACTCTGATCAAAACCTTTGATCCGGACCTTCAGAGCACCCTCCGTGCTCTCATCCCACGTACTCCACGCGTTGGAGATCTCTACTGCCTCCCAAAAATACACAAGGCAAACACACCCGGCCATCCCATCGTTTCAGGAAACGGAACCCTATGCGAGAACCTCTCCGGCTATGTCGAGGGCATCTTGAAACCCATTGTACAAAGAACCCCCAGCTTTTGTCGCGACACTACGGACTTCCTACAGAAACTCAACACACATGGAGCAGTTGAACCAGGAGCACTCCTCGTCACAATGGATGTCTCGGCACTCTACACCAGCATCCCCCACGATGATGGCATTTCTGCAACGGCCTCAGTACTCAATGCCGTCAACTGCCAGTTTCCAGATGCAATTTTACAACTCATCCGCTTCATCCTGGACCACAATATCTTCACCTTCAACAACTAGTTCTTCATCCAGACACACGGAACAGCGATGGGGACAAAATTCGCACCTCAATATGCCAACATCTTCATGCACAGGTTCGAACAAGACTTCTTCACCACACAGGACCTTCAACCGATGCTATACACTAGATACATCGATGACATTTTCTTCCTTTGGAGTCATGGTGAGCAATCACTGAAACAACTATATGATGACATCAACAAGTTCCATCCCACCATCAGACTCACCATGGACTACTCTCTGGAATCGGTTGCATTCTTGGACACACGCATCTCCATTAAGGACGGTCACCTCAGCACCTCACTGTACCGCAAGCCCACGGATAACCTCATGATGCTCCACTTCTCCAGCTTCCACCCTAAACACGTAAAATAAGCTATCCCCTACGGACAAGCCCTCCGCATACACAGGATCTGCTCGGATGAGGAGGATCGCAACAGACACCTCCAGACGCTGAAAGATGCCCTCATAAGAACAGGATATGGCGCTCGACTCATCGATCAACAGTTCCGACGGCCACAGCGAAAAACCGCACCGACCTCCTCAGAAGACAAACACGGGACACAGTGGACAGAGTACCCTTCGTCGTCCAGTACTTCCTCGGAGCGGAGAAGCTACGGCATCTCCTCCGGAGCCTTCAACATGTCATTGATGAAGACGAACATCTCGCCAAGGCCATCCCCACACCCCCACTTCTTGCCTTCAAACAACCACGCAACCTCAAACAGACCATTGTCCGCAGCAAACTACCCAGCCTTCAGGAGAACAGTGACCACGACACCACACAACGCTGCCACAGCAACCTCTGCAAGACGTGCCGGATCATCGACACGGATGCCATCATCTCATGTGAGAACACCATCTACCAGGTACACGGTACCGACTCTTGCAACTCGGCCAACGTTGTCTACCTGATAGGCTGCAAGAAAGGATGACCCGAGGCATGGTACATTGGGGAAACCATGCAGACGCTACGACAATGGATGAATGAACACTGCTTGACAATCACCAGGCAAGACTGTTCTCTTCCTGTGGGGGAGCACTTCAGCAGTCACGGGCATTCAGCCTTGGATCTTCAGGTAAGCATTCTCCAAGGCGGCCTTCACGACACACGACAGCGCAGAGTCGCTGAGCAGAAACTGATAGCCAAGTTCTGCACACATGAGGACGGCCTAAACTGGGATGTTGGATTTATGTCACATTATCAGTAACCCCCACAGCTTGCCTCCTGGGCTTGCAGAATTTCACTAGCTGTTCTGTCTGGAGACAATACACATCTCTTTAACCTGTGTTGAATGCTCCCTCCACCCACATTGTCTGTACATTTAAGACCTGGCTGGCTGTAGAGATTTGCATTCTAATCAGTATTCTGTAATTTGATTTCTGTGTCTGTTTGCACTGTTTGAGAACAGATAACCACTCCATCTGACGAAGGAGCTGTGCTCCTTGAACCTGGTGTTGTGAGACTTCTTACTGTGCTTACCCCAGTCCAACGCCGGCATCTCCACACCCTGTTTCTGAGCCATGCCAGGGACTCATCTTTTGGGACCTCTCCCTCTCCCTCTTCCCTGTCCCTGGCCGGGGACTCTTCTCTGCAATGGAGCTTTGTATCCGCTCACATGATGTGGATTTTCACGCAATTCTTTCCTGTTTACGCAGAGCGCTAGGCCAATCCTCAGCCCAAAGAACTTAAAATGCTGAATGCATATGCATCTGTCCGCTTCTGGTCCTCACATATGTAGGAACCCTGAGGTCTCTGGGGACTTGGAGCTCCTGACCTTTGCACTCAACGAGAAGATAAATTGGCTTTCACAACACCGGATAGAAATGAAGTAGGTTCAGGGTGCCCTGTGTCAAATGGATTTCAAAGATCTGACGGAGCTGTTCAAAGAACAAGGATTTATCCTGATATCTTGGCTAGCATTTATCTCTCAACCAACATCATTAAAAATACTTTCACTTACCTTGAACTATTTGTGGGATCTTTTGCACAAAGTAGCTGCTGTCTTCACCTACTTAAGTGAAGTCTTTGTATTTCAATGTAATCCATTGGGTGTGAAGTGCTTTAAAAAGTATTATGCACTGTTCAAATCAAGTCCTTATATCTTACTTTCACCTTACATCATTCCCTACTTCAGAGATTGAGTGAACTTCCTTCAGTGCTCTGCCAATAATCATGCATTTCTAGCTACTAAGAAGCATAAGAGTATCCCAGGTAACTCTCCAGCAACATTAAGGTAGAAAATAATGAATAACTTGGACAACCAGTGATTGTTTCTTTGATGACAATTTTAGTTTCTTCTCCAAATATCTTTATCTCTGGCTCAGTATCAAGTTTTGTTTGATTGCGCTTCAGTGAAGCATCTTGAGATATTTTCCTGCATTAAAAGAAGCTTAATAAACTAAAGATGTTGGGGCGATTCTCCCAAAAATAGTTCTAAGTGCTGAATTCACAGGAAAACTGGTGTCAATCATGATTGTTTTTCAGTGGGAGTTCAGACTCGAATCTCCCACACTTTGTGCAATGCAGAGGTCACAATCATGAATATCATTAAAAGCTCAGGGGCGGGGCCTATTCACGCCGGAGTCTGACAGTTCTGGCCACACTCTGTCAGCCTGCAGTTTGCTGGCCAGCTCAATCACTGTCCAGCCTGGGACCCCTGCGGTGCTGCCCACCCCGGGACCCCCGTGGTGCTGCCTACCCACCCCTCCATGGCCCGATCGTGGCCCCCACGAGCATTCGCGGGCCAAACCTGAGCACCCCTCTCCTCTGTCCAGGAGCGCCCGATCTCCAGCCCCCCCCCCCACAATAGTGACGATGCCCTCCCACCTACAACCCCCGCCCCCCCATGGAAGGCATGCCCCCTCGAGAGGAAGACCCCCCACTCCAGCAGACCACCTTCGGGAGGAAGAACCAGCCCCCCAGCAGACCGGCCCCCCAGCCCACCCCAATCGCTGGCCTCCCTCCAGCCCCAACCGATCCCTATGCAGAGTGGCAGCAGGGTCCCCATTACTGTTTGGTCGCCCCTAAGACCCACCCTAAGCCCCACCCCAACAGGCCCCTGCCACCAGGCCCTGCCCCTTGGCACTGCCCGATGCCCTGGGCATGGGCACTTTGCCCCTTTGGCAGTGGCAGGGGGCACAGGCTAGCACTGCCAGGGTGCCCATGCCCAGGAGGCACCAATCCCCCACGCTGCCTAACCCCATGGGAGGCCCTGATTGCCCCCCCCTTCACTGAAATTGTACTGGCGGGGTGGGAGATGCTATTGGGCCTGGAGAATTCAGTCCCACGGGCCCGATAATCACATTCAAAATACATTCAAATAAGATTAAAATCACTTACCTGCTGGTCCCATCAATTTCCAGCGTGATCCCAACCATGCAGGATATCCATCGCTGGGAGATGCATGTGCATCGGGAACGCACGTGCGAATTCCACGAATCGGTGCACGCACGATTCTCCTGGCCTGACTCGCCAAAAAATTAGCGGGTCGGGATGGGAGAATTGCAGCCGTTATTTTAAACAGTTTGCCTAAAATTAACATCTAAATAGTTCACATATTTTGTATAAAAAACCTTATTTTTTTCTGCTCAGCATTATTCAATAGAGTAGCAAAACATTGCAAAGATAAAATGGACCAGTGAAATTAATGTAATGAAATATAAATTCATAAGCCACAAAGCAGCAGCCAGAGCCAGTAAGTAAATTTTTGTCTACAATATTCAATGTCCCATGCATGAATAAAACTTTTAAAACCTTTTTCTTTTCTTTAATTAAATGAAGTAAATATTTGCAATGAGTGGTTATCCATCCCAAAAAGAGTTCAAAACCTAGGAATTTGGCACTGAAGTAGGGGTTGTTTTGCCAACAATATTCCCAGAGATATGTGTTACAGGGAAATATTTAATTTAATCTACATACAATTTGAGCTGGATCAAGTAAGGTATTGAAAGACTAGAATAGCTAAATTGATTAAATATATAGATTAATTATTTAAATAAAATTTTTTAAAGTTTATATAGGGAGAACAGTGAAGCTGGTGTGATGCAACTGCAACATGTAGCAGTTTGTGGAGAATGAACCTGGACGACCTTTAGTAAGACCCGAATTTTGGCTTCTGAGTTGGATACGCAGAGTTGGGAATTTTCATGAATCTGCAAATGCAACCCAGGGGAAACTTCCCTGACCCCCCAGATTTTCATTCCAGGGGGGCACATGCTATCTGAAGTCAGGCCCACTGCTCCAGGAAACAGCGCCAACGCAGCCACGGGTGCGATTGGATACAAAGGTTGGCTGTTTAAAAGGCCAGCCTCAGTACTCTGGGATGAAAGTTCTGCCAGTTTGTCCCAGCTGTAATAATGACAGTACAACAATAAACAGCCCTCTTGCTTCACATCCTCTCACCCACCTCCTCACACACAATCCTCATGCTTCATCCTTGCCAACTCATGCCCCATCTATGCCAACTCATGCCCCAATTCCCTCCCATGAACCCTTGTACCCTCCATGCCCAACTGTGCCTCTTTACCAACACCCATGGCCCTTCATACCTTCCATGCCAACCTGTGTCCTTTTATCTATTCCCATGACCACTCATACCATGCCAACCTATGCCACTCTACCCACCCCTATTAGCTCCTCAGACCATCCCTGCCAAACTATTCAGTTGATTTGACAGCTTGACATTTCCACTGACTTAATCCATCTTTAAGCGCATACTTAATATCCTGACGAGATACCTGATCTCTCCCAAAGGGTACATGACCTCTCCAAAGTATTCCAACTGACCTTTCTCTTCAAGTCACCAATAGCATGAGTCATGTTTTGGAAATGCCAGTAATGAAAATTGTTTCTGATTGTGTTTCTGCCTCCATGAACCATGGATGTGTGATATACTTCCCTATCCCATTTTCCTCCTCCCCCATGGCAAAAATACTGGGTGCTGAGTTTGGACGGGACTGCCAGAATTGGGCTCCCAGTGCTATTTTAGATAAAATGTGGATAAGACTGCGTCTACAACTTGAGGAATGCCAGTTCAGGAAGTGACTCGGAAGTGCAGATACAGTATTATGGGGTATCAGGGAAGAGCAGTGTTACCTGGTCACTTGGACCCAGTAGACAGTCAAACCTCCTAGGCCAGGAAGTGGTACAAACATGGTTAGTGGTCAGGGATGAGAGGGTGTGACTGTGGGCCCGATTTTACCATTTTCATTCTAAGTGCTGAATCTGGGCGTAATGCAGATCCGACTTAGAAATCTGCTTTCAGGCGCCCCCATATGCACTCAGCCTGAAAAAAACATCTCCAGTCCCATTCGCGCTGTGGGCGGGACTTAGCACGGCCGAAACGATTGGAGCTCTGAACTGCGCATGCTAAGTTGGAAAAAAATTGAAAAAGCGCGCCCGTGTCAGATCGCTCCCGAGCCACGGAAAGCAGAGAAAGAGGCCCGTGAGCGAAAAGCGGCAGCAATGGCCCCCACACACATCACTGTCCCACTTATCCACCCCTCCCCGCTACCCAGACATCACTGCCCTGCTTATCACCCCCCCTACTACCCACACACATCACTGTCCCCCTTATCACCCCTCCACTACCCAGACTGATCGCCACCCCTGCCCCCCTCTCCCTCCACCAATCGCCCACAGAGTGGCAGCGGACCCCCTTGCCTGCACACCCCCACCAGAGATCCATCTGACCCCCCCCCCCACCGGAGATCCATCTGCCCCCCCCCCACCAGTGGGTGTTCGGGCCTCCCCCACCCCAAACAACAATCTGGCCTCACTCATCACCCCCCCCTGCCCAGAGAATGGTCCAGCCTCACTCACCCCCCATCCCCCAGAGGAACATCTGACCCACCTCCTCCTCCCTCCCCACCAGACAACAATCAGCTCCTTCCCCCCCCCCCGATCAGAGATACATCTGACCCGCCTCCTTCTCCCCGCCCCAACCAGTCAACGATCTGGCCTCACTCCCCTGCCCCCCCCAACCAGAGAATGATCTGATCTGCCTCCCTCCTCCCCCCCACCACTGATCTGAGTCAGAGAGCCGTTGGAAGCACTGAACGCGCTCTTCAGCAGCTGGAGCACCCGATTCAGACTTTTATTTAGCAGGTCCATGACGGCGCGGTTCCGGATTGGCGAATGTGGTGGTAAAGGGGGAAATGCTGATAAAGTTGGGTGGGCAGTTCATTAATTCAATTTAAATGCATGCAAATGCAGTTAAATCGCTGTTGCGCCCATTTTGGGCGCGAATCGAATCGCCGCCATTCCCAGGTTTCAGTAAAGTGGCAATCTGCGCAGACGCGGGCGCGGATCGCATTAATGGCCTCACACCCGACTTTACCACATTTTCGCGCCTGAAAACGGGCGCAACGCAATGGTAAAATTGGGCCCTATCTGTGAGTTAAAGGGGCTCCAGTGCAGTGCTGGAGAAAGTTTGGCATTTGCATTTATCAGCAGATATGAACTTCTTGGTCCTTGTGTGGATGAGGACAAATTCTTTAGCATAAATGAAGAAACTGACATGGCACCAAGTTACAGGAGGCTAGTCAAGTGAGGAGAGTGAAAAGGGACATGGTCGAAATAGGGTACAGTTAGTCGGAGAAGCAGATACAGTTCTCTATAGTCATGATCAGGCGTTCCGAAGGTTGTGTTGCCTGACTGCTGCCAGGGTCAAAGACATGTCCTTGCTGCTGAAGAAGAACATGGAGTTGTGGAGAGGATCCAGTTGTGTGATATATGTAGGAATCAACAATTTAGGTAAAGATACAAATGATGTCATGCTGAGAGGGTTTAGGGATCTAGGGTCCAAATTAAAAAGCAGAACCTCAAATGTATTAATTTATGGATTACTTTCTGAATCATGTGAAAATTGGCATTGGATCAAACAGATCAGAGAGTTGAATGCAAGGCCTAAAGTGTGGTACAGGAATCAGTACTGGAAAAAAAGGAAACTATTCTATGGGGACACGTTCCACTTAAACTTGGCGGGGATCAGTGGCCTGGTGAATCGAATTACAAAAGCTGTAGATAGGAATTCAGACCAGGTTCAAGTAAAGGAAAATTTATAAATCCAAGGAGAAAAGTCAAGATCCTGAAAGATGATAGCAGTTTAACTAAAGATAAAAAGAATGTGACCAGAAGGACAAAAAAGTTTAACTTTAACAGTGCAGAGTAAATAAGATCAAATTAGGATTAAATGGTAAAAAGATAAAAGGTGCTTTGGGCCAGAACTTCTGAAGAGTGAAATAACAGTCAGGCTGTCACTCCACTCATTTTTATTTACGCATTCTTCCAACCCAAAAAAATGATTGAAATTAGAGTTTTGGATGGTTTCCAGTGTAAGGTAATTACCCTTCCGAAGTTTAAACTTCTCAGCAAATTCCCATGCAGTTTTTTTGTGGGGACCTCCAGGAGACCCCCAGTGCATTTTTCTGGGATCCCTCTACCTTCTCCTGTGCTGTAAATGGCTCTATTGGCTATATCTTCCCATTTGGGAATTGGGTGTTGGGCTAATTCCTGACATTGCGGCCTTGCTGCCTCAGTAGTCATGTCCACCCATCATATTTTCCCCCTCAGAGTTGGGGCGATCTTCCTGAAGCAGTGGTTTTTTTTTGTTTATTTATTAGTGTCACAAGTAGGCTTATATTAAAACTGCAATCAAGTTACTGTGAAAATCCTCTAGTCACCACACTCCGGTACCTGTCCAGGTACACTGAAGGACAATTTAGCATGGCTAATGCACTTAACCAGCACATCTTTCAGACTGTGAGAGGAAACCAGATCACCCGGAGCAAACCCATGCAGACACGGGGAGAAGGTGGAGACTCTGCATAGACAGTGACCCAAGCCGTGAATCGAACCTGGATCCCTGGCAATGTGAGGCAGCAGTGCTAACCACTGTGCCACCATGCTGCCAGTATGGAACCGTGAAGAGAGGTGAATGGATGCGAGGTGACCATGTTTGAACGCCCTTTGCTGGGACATCATCCCAACATAGTGGATGAGAGTAAGCCTGACCTTAATTCTTCTTCCTTCCTTATACACCCCTCACTCCACATGAACCTCCATGCCCTCTCACCACAATGCTCCCATGCCCTTCCTTGCCCCTCCATTCCTCTCCAAATCCCCCAAGTCCCCATACACCTTCGCACCCCCATGCCCACATACCCACCCGGCATACTCCTTCACCCATGCCAATCAACCCACCCCTGCAACCGCCACACACCTCCCCTAATACCTACTTAGCTAGTATTCTGTATCACAAGTCGTGGTGCACGTCGGCACCAAAGACATAGGTAAGAGAGGGGACGGGGATTTAAAACAGGAATTCAGGGAGCTAGGGTGGAAGCTGAGAGCCAGGACAAAACAGGTTGTCATCTCTGGTATGTTGCCGGTGCCACGGGATAGCGAGTTGAGGAACAGGGAGAGAGTGCAGTTAAACACATGGATGCAGGGATGGTGTAGGAGGGAGGGTTTCAGCTATGTGGATAATTGGAACACTTTCTGGGGAAGGTGGGACCTGTACCAACAGGACGGGGTGCACCTGAACCAGAGGGGCACCAATATCCTGGGAGGGAAATTTGCTACAGCTCTTCAGGGGGGTTTAAACTAATTTGTCAGGGGGATGGGAAAAGGAGTTGTAGTCCGGAGGTCAGTGAGTGTAGTGAGGTACTGGGAAGGGTATCATGGTCAAAGGTGGGTACCAGCAGACAAGAAGGTGGGTTGAAGTGTGTCTACTTCAATGCAAGGAGCATCCGAAATAAGGTAGGTGAACTTGGGGCGTGGATTGGCACTTGGGACTACGATGTTGTGGCCATTACGGAGACATGGGTAGAACAAGGACAGGAATGGTTGTTGGCAGTTCCGGGGTATAGATGTTTCAGTAAGTGTAGGGTAGCTGGTAAAAGAGGTGGAGGAGTGGCACTGTTAATCAAGGAGAGTGTAATGGCTGCAGAAAGGCATTTCGAAGGGGATCTGCCTACAGAGGTAATATGGGCTGAGGTTAGGAATAGGAAAGGAGCGGTCACGTTGTTAGGAGTTTACTATAGGCCCCCAAATAGTAATAGAGATGTGGAGCAAGAAATTGCTAAGCAGATTATGGATAGGTGTGGGGGTCACAGGGTAGTTGTCATGGGGGACTTTAACTTTCCAAATATTGATTGGAGCCTTTATAGGTCGAATAGTTTGGATGGGGCAGTTTTTGTGCAGTGTGTGCAGGAGGGGTTCCTGACACAATATGTGGATAAGCCGACAAGAGGTGGGGCCACATTGGATTTGGTAATGGGAAATGAACCGGGCCAAGTGTTAGATTTGGTTGTGGGAGAGCACTTTGGAGATAGTGACCACAATTTGGTGTCTTTTGTTATTGCAATGGAGAGGGATAGGGCCATGCGGCAGGGCATAGTTTACAATTGGGGGAGAGGTAATTATGATGCAATCAGGCGGGAATTAGGAAGCATAGGATGGGAACAAAAATTGTCAGGGAAAGGCACTAATGAAAAGTGGAACTTTTTCAAGGAACAAATACTGCGTGTCCTTGATAGGTATGTCCCTGCCAGGCAGAGAGGAAATGGCCGAGTGAGGGAACCATGGTTCACAAAAGAGGTGGAATGTCTTGTCAAGAGGAAGAAGGAAGCATATGTAAGGTTGAGAAAACAAGGTTCAGTTGGCTCAATGGACGGTTACAAGTTAGTAAGAAATGAGCTGAAAAAAGGGGCTTAGGAGAGCTAGGAGGGGGCATGAGAAGTCCTTGGCGGGTCGGATCAAGGAAAACCCCAAGGCCTTTTACTCTTATGTGAGGAATAAAAGAATGACCAGGATGTGGTGAACCATCGTTGGTTCCCACTAGATAGTACTGAGCCAGGGTCTGGCCAGTACTACAAGTATGTATATATGTTGCTGTTGGGGTTAGGGATGGGTTGTTCTACTTGTTGCTGTTGGGGTTAGGGTTGGATTGTTACACCTTGTATTATAGTTATTGTGGTACATCCCAGTTGGGCTCCGCCTCCTGGGAGAGGTATAAAGGTCTCTGCTCTGTCTGGGACCCCTCAGTCTGGGATCGTGTATATAATTAGTAGCTGTCCTGTTACAGCAAATAAAAGCCTTTATTTCCTGAGCATCAAGCCTCGTGTGTGATAACGCGCATCAATTTTATTTGCTGTAAATAAACTCTCGTCGAAGAAAAAAAAAAGAGAGTATGGAGCAGATACTGAAGCCTGAACGCCTTACACTAGATCCACGTGCGGTGGGCACCTCTAACACCTTCGACCACTGGTTGAAATGTTTTGAGGACTACCTGGCAGCCTCCGCAGCGGTCACCACAGATGATGACAGACTCCGGGTCCTCCATGCGAGGGTAAGCGACACCGTCTACCTCGCGATCCGTGCGGCCACCGACTACACAAAGGCCCTCGAGCTTCTTAAGAAGCGTTATATTAAACCGCCCAACGAAATACACGCTCGTTACCTCTTAGCCACTCGACGACGGCAGTCCGGCGAAACGATGGAGGAATACGCGAACGAGCTCCTACAGCTAGCCAGGGGCTGTAACTGCAAAGCAGTGTCGGCAGAGCAGAATATGAACGACCTCGCTCGAGATGCGTTTGTGGCGGGAGTTGGATCATCGTACATCCGACTCAAACTGCTGGAGAAAGGTAACCTTGACCTCACCCAGGCAATAGAACTAGCAGAGATGCTGGAGACGGCCTCCAAAAGCCTAGTATTGTATCCTGAAGACCACGTGGAGACAACATGGCAGAAGCAGTTGCCAATCCCTCCTCGTCCCTCGGGTTCGAAATGCTGCGTAATGGCGTGCTCACACTCGGGCCAGACGACGGCAGCAGCTCCGGGCGGCCCGTGGTGTTACTTCTGTGGGGGAGCGAAGCATACTCGGCAACAGTGTCCCGCTAAAGCTGTGTTGGGCTCCGCCTGCGGTAAGAAGGGGCACTATTCGAAAGTGTGCCGATCTAAATCTGCTTCTCGGAACAGCAGTGTGGCCTGCGATTCCTCAGAGCCCGGTTCTTCGTCATCGACATCGTCGAGGGTTTTGCCCACGTGCGAGGCCAGGACGACGCCATTACGGTCGACGGAGTCGGAGATGTGTGACCACCAGGGGTCGCTGAGTTTGGCGCCATCACCCACGTGCGACTTTTGGGAGCGGCCATGTTGGTCGGCACCGACCGCGAACAACCAGCAGGGGTCATCCTCGTCGATTTCAGCTGCCTGCAGAGGCGCTCATGAACCAACAGTGGCGTCGATCATCCTGGACCAGGCCAAGCCTCATAGACTTGACAAGTCTATGATGGACATTCAGGTAAACGACCACTTGATTTATTGTCTGTTTGACAGCGGGAGCACTGAGAGTTTTATCCACCCAGACGCTGTGAAGCGGTGTGGACTCCGGATTCAACCTGTCAAACAGACAATTTCTATGGCATCAAGGTCCCGGTCTGTCCCCGTGCTAGGGAGTTGCGTGGTAACTTTAATGGTGCAAGGCACAGTTTACGAGCGTTTCAAGCTCCCAGTGTTGCCGTACCTAAAAATCATGGTCTACTTGAGGAGTGTAACCCTACAGTACGGTGGGCCACTCCCTTCGCTTTCAGTGGGAGAACAGCAGCCTCCAAATTGCCCAACGCGCCCCGCCTGTAGCCTCTCGACGCTGAAGATCACCACACCCTTCCTGTTCCAGAATCTTGTGCCAGGCTGCAAGCCCATTGTGACTAAGAGTAGGCGTTACAGCGCTGAGGATCGGATCTTCATTCGATCTGAAGTTCAGCGGCTCCTCAAGGAAAGGATCATACAACCTAGCGCTAGTCCGTGGAGAGCGCAGGTCGTGCTGGTCAAGAGTGGGAACAAACCCCGGATGGTCATTGACGATAGTCAGATCATTAATAGATACACGCAGCTGGATGCGTATCCCCTCCCGCGCATATCTGACATGGTCAATCAGATTGCGCAGTACCGGGTGTTCTCCACCATAGACCTCAAGTCTGCCTACCACCAACTCCCCATTCGCCCAGAGGACCGACAATACACGGCATTTGAGGTGGATGGTCGCTTGTATCACTTTCTCAGGGTTCCCTTTGGTGTCACCAATGGGGTCTCGGTCTTCCAGCGTGCTATGGACCGAATGGTGGACCAGAACGGGCTGCGGGCTACCTTCCCGTACCTGGATAACGTCACCATCTGCGGCCATGACCAGCAGGACCACGACACAAATCTGAATTTCCTACGCACTGCATCTCGCCTGAACCTGACCTACAACATGGAGAAGTGTGTGTTTCGTACGTGCCGTTTAGCCATCCTCGGATACGTGGTGGAAAACGGGGTCATTGGCCCTGATCCAGACCGTATGCTCTTTGAACTTCCCCTGCCCAATAGTGCAAAAGCACTGAGAAGATGCTTAGGCTTCTTCTCTTATTATGCACAGTGGGTTCCCAATTACGCGGACAAAGCCCACTCATTAAGTCCACTTCTTTTCCTCTAACACCAGAGGCCCGATTGGCCTTTGATAAATTAAAAGCCGACATCGCGAAAGCTACGATGCACGCTGTTGATGAGTCCATCCCCTTTCAGGTGGAGAGCGATGCATCTGATTTTGCCCTGGCCGCCACACTTAATCAGGCGGGCAGGCCCGTCGCATTTTTTTCCCGCACCCTCCAAGGCCCCGAAATTCGGCATTCAGCGGTGGAAAAGGAGGCCCAGGCCATTGTGGAGGCCGTCAGGCACTGGCGCCATTACTTGGCGGGAAAACGGTTCACCCTGATCACGGACCAGCGGTCCGTGGCGTTCATGTTTAATAACACGCTGAGGGGCAAGATCAAGAATGACAAGATCTTGCGGTGGAGAATTGAACTCTCCACCTATAACTATGACATCATGTATCGTCCAGGGAAACTCAATGAGCCCTCGGATGCCCTCTTGCGTGGAACATGCGCCAGTATACAGGAGGACCGTTTGCAGGCTCTCCATAATGACCTATGCCATCCTGGGGTCACTCGGCTCTACCACTTTATAAAAGCCCGCAATCTGCCCTACTCGGTGGAGGATGTCAGGTCCATAACAAGAAGCTGTCGGGTATGCGCGGAATGCAAACCGCACTTTTACCGACCTGACCGGGCACAATTAGTCAAGGCCACTTGTCCCTTCGAGAGGCTGAGTGTTGATTTTAAGGGCCCCCTTCCCTCAACAGATCGGAATGTGTACTTCCTCAACATCATTGACGAGTACTCGAGATTCCCTTTGGTTATTCCCTGCTCTGATACATCCGCTGCCACGGTTATCAAGGCATTCCGTGATCTTTTTACCCTGTTCGGGTACCCCAGCTACATTCACAGCGACAGAGGCTCGTCGTTCATGAGCGATGACTTAAGGCAATACCTGCTCTCATACGGGATTGCCTCTAGTAGAACCACGAGCTACAACCCTAGGGGTAACGGACAGGTGGAACGTGAGAATGCTACAGTCTGGAAGGCTGTCTTACTGGCGTTGAAGTCAAAAAGCCTTCCAGTCTCCCGTTGGCAAGAGGTGCTCCTTGATGCGCTCCATTCCATACGCTCACTCCTGTGTACGGCAACCAACGCTACTCCCCATGAGAGGATGTTTTCATTCCCTCGGAAGTCTTCCTCTGGGACCTCATTACCGTCTTGGTTGACGTACTCAGGACCTGTCCTCCTGCGGCAACATGTAAGGGCCCGCAAGTCCGACCCATTGGTCGAACAGGTCCATCTCCTCCACGCCAACCCTCAGTATGCCTATGTGGCATACCCTGACGGGCGAGAGGACACGGTCTCGATCCGAGACCTGGCGCCAGCAGGCGACGTAGGAACCCCTGTCGCTCCCATACCCCCTGTTACAAACTCCATAACTCTTGTTTCCCCTCCGGACACGGCACGGGCAGCATCGGGACCATTACTTAACCCTTTTACTCCCATGTACAGCTTGCCTGAGTCCAGAGGATGGTCGCCACTTCAGGGCGTGTCGGAACTCCATGGATTACCATCACCTCAGGGTCAACCGGCCCGCGAGTCTGTGGAGGAACAGTTGGACATCGCCTTGGGGAGAACGCCACCGCAAGCGCCTACTCCGGTGTCATCGCCGGTATTGAGGAGGTCACAACGACGGTGCGGTCCCCCTGACTGTCTGAACTTATAGACTGATGACAAATTATTCTGTTTTTTTGGACCCCGCCGGCCTTTGTCTTCAAAGGAGGGGAGAATGTGGTGAATCATCGTTGGTTCCCACTAGATAGTACTGAGCCAGGGTCTGGCCAGTACTACAAGTATGTATATATGTTGCTTTTGGGGTTAGGGATGGGTTGTTCTACTTGTTGCTGATGGGGTTAGGGTTGGGTTGTTACACCTTGTATTATAGTTATTGTGGTACATCCCAGTCGGGCTCCGCCTCCTGGGAGAGGTATAAAGGTCTCTGCTCTGTCTGGGACCCCTCAGTCTGGGATCGTGTATATAATTAGTAGCTGCCTTGTTACAGCAAATCAAAGCCTTTATTTCCTGAGCATCAAGCCTCGTGTGTGATAACGCGCATCACAGGGTGAGGTTGGGGCCGGTCAAGGACGGCAGTGGGAATTTGTGCATGGAGTCAGAAGAGATAGGAGAGGTGATGAATGAATACTTTTCTTCGGTGTTCACCAAGGAGAGGGGCTATGTTTTTGAGGAAGAGAGGGTGTCACAGGCTGATAGGCTGGAGGAAGTAGATGTTCGGAGGGAAGATGTACTAGCAATTTTGAATAAACTGAAAGTTGATAAGTCCCCTGGGCCTGATGAAATATATCCTAGGAGTCTTTGGGAGGCAAGGGGTGAGATAGCAGAACCTTTGGCATTGATCTTTGCGTCCTCACTCTCCACGGGGGTGGTGCCAGAGGACTGGAGAGTGGCGAATGTGGTTCCTCTGTTTAAGAAAGGGAATAGAAATGACCCTGGTAATTATAGGCCGGTTAGTCTTACTTCGGTGGTCGGTAAGTTGATGGAAAAGGTCCTCAGGGATCGGATTTACGACCATTTAGAAAGATGCTGCTTAATCCGGGATAGTCAGCACGGATTTGTGAAGGGCAAGTCTTGCCTCACAAATTTGATAGAATTCTTTGAGGAGGTAACTAAGTATGGAGATGAAGGTAGTGCAGTTGATGTCATATACATGGATTTTAGTAAGGCGTTTGATAAAGTCCCCCACGGTCGGCTTATGAAGAAAGTAAGGATGTGTGGGATAGAGGGAAGTTTGGCCGATTGGATAGGTAACTGGCTATCTAACAGAAGACAGGGTGGTGGTGGATGGAAAATTTTTGGACTGGAAACCGGTTACCAGCGGAGTGCCACAGGGATCAGTGCTTGGTCCTCTGCTATTTGTAATTTTTATAAATGACTTGGAGGAGGGGGCTGAAGGGTGGATCAGTAAATTTGCTGATGACACCAAGATTGGTGGAGTAGTGGATGAGGTGGAGGGCTGTTGTAGGCTGCAAAGAGATATAGATAGGATGCAGAGCTGGGCTGAAAAATGGCAAATGGAGTTTAACCCTGACAAATGCGAGGTGATTCATTTTGGTAGGACAAATTTAAATGTGGATTACAGGGTTAAAGGTAGGGTTCTGAAGAATGTGGAGGAACAGAGAGATCTTGGGGTTCATATCCATAGATCTCTGAAGGTTGCCACTCAAGTGGATAGAGCCATGAAGAAGGCCTATAGTGTGTTGGCGTTCATTAACAGGGGGTTTGAGTTTAAGAGCCGTGGGGTTATGCTGCAACTGTACAAGACCTTGGTGAGACCACATTTGGAATATTGTGTGCAGTTCTGGTCACCTCACTATAAGAAGGATGTGGAAGCGCTGGAAAGAGTGCAGAGGAGATTTACCAGGATGCTGCCTGGTTTGGAGGGTAGGTCTTATGAGGAAAGGTTGAGGGAACTTGGGCTTTTCTCTTTGGAGCAGAGGAGGTTGAGAGGAGACTTGATAGAGGTTTATAAGATGATGAGGGGGATAGATAGAGTGAACGTTCAAAGACTATTTCCTCGGGTGAATGGAGCGGTAACTAGGGGGCATAACTATAGGGTTCATGGTGGGAGATATAGGAAGGATGTCCGAGGTAGGTTTTTTACTCAGAGAGTGGTTGGGGTGTGGAATGGACTGCCTGCAGTGATAGTGGAGTCAGAAACTTTAGGAACATTTAAGAAGCTATTGGATAGGCACATGGAGTACTTCGGGATGACAGGGAGGAAATAGCTTGATCTGGGTTTCAGACAAAGCTCGGCACAACATTGTGGGCCGAAGGGCCTATTCTGTGCTGTACTGTTCTATGTTCTATTCTATGTTCTCTGTTCTATGTATAGAATTCTTGTGTCCTATAACAAAATTGGGAAGCCTTTGAGATCCTTATGAAATTGTCAATGTAAAGAAATACTCATTCAAAAGCCACTTGAAAAAAATATAATCCATTTAAGTGGTCATTAAGATAATTAAACTTTCAGTGCCATTGACAACTGTACAAACAATCTATGCTGAGTGAAATCTATTCCCAGGGTTGGAGCTCAGACGTGCATTCATAATGGATTCCATTAAATGACTGTATCAACAACCCTCGCTGAGCTGAATACATTTGTGGGGTTAGAGATTAGCCTTGCATTCATAATGAGATTCCATTGCACGACTGTACAAATAAAGTTTCCAGAGTAAAATATATTAAAACTTTTGAAGTCTGTGAAAGATCTCATCTTAAAAGCAGGGGAACAAATGTCTGAGCTTTCAACCAGGTCAACCATCTGCTCAAACTTAAAAGCAAAAGGGCAAATGTCTGAGAGACTAGATCACAGGGGACAAATGATATGGTCAAATCTGATTAACACCAGTGTTCAATGCAGAAGAGCACTTTATCCATTGTATATTGTATGCTAATACATCTGAAAATTTTCCTGTATTCACAATGCTGTGCAATTAGTAGTCATTTACCTTTTAACAACAAAACCCTCTCACCAATCACTGAATTAAAATATATTTAATATATCATAGAACATTATGTCATGGCATGTGAAGCTGTGAAGACCTGTTGTAATTATCTGTCAAAAAGCTCCCAGCTCTTGATTATGGATCGTCCATGGTTCATGACACCACTGAGCTGTCAAAAATCATGTTGCCTTCAAAACCTAGCCTGATTTCATTAAAATAACTGGGGTCTAAAATGCCCATGCACCAATCAAGACAGGCAGGGTAGGAGTGCTGCATGGAGGCTCACCTTAACCACACTGATCCAAAGAGCCTACATTGGAAATGGTGTAGGTGCTCCACATCCAGGACCCACATGCCACCATTTTCACCTGCCTGACATGGATTTAACCTCTGTCAGGATGTAAAATTCAGCCTGATGACTCTATTAACCATTCTGAGAAATTGTTGCATGGTGAGCAAGTCTGAGCGCTGAATATTTCTGGTTACTTGACAGTTTAATAAGACAGCCATGGAAAAGGAGCAGGATGACAATGGGTGGGACGAAGTGGACCAGGATATAAAGGGGGGATATAAGGAAAACAAGAGTGGAAGGATCTTGATTCAGAGGGTGGTCAATGGAATCAGCATAGGTGGAGATAAGAAATAACAAGGATCAGAAATTGCTGGTAGGATTATTTTTTAGGCCACCTACCAGCATCTATAATATTAGATGGCGAATTCATGAAAGAAATTGAGGAGTTTGTAACAAAGGTAGTTCAGTAATTATAGAGGAGTTTAACCTTCATAGAGACTGATAAATGAAATCAACAAAAGTAATTTGGAGGTTTAGTTCATAAATGCATTCAAGACAATGTTACGAATGCAAAGTTTTATCAGATGGTTATGGTTTTAGACTGTATTTTCTAATTTAAGGTAAAACAGAATGCCCTGGAAAAAGAGGATGGTGTGAAGTTATATTGGACTGTGCTAGGCAATAGGGCAGGTGGTGGTTGCCATGGGGACAATGGGCTCAGCTCAAGATTTACTGAAGCCCAACTGCATATTTCACACCTAAACAGAAAGAAAGAGGCAGCAGTTCTTGCTGTGTGCATACTTACAAACTCCCAGGCAGTCTGATTATAAAATCCTAAACACAGATAGAAGGAGAGAGTCTTGGGGAGGGAGGCTGCTATGGTCAACAGAGGAAATAATGGCTATTTTTCTCTGTTAGGTACAGACAGAATGTGGTTGGGAAAATTGACTCTTCCATGAGATGGAACCCATGGAAATGTAAGGAAACAGGAAAATTCATCTTTTGAGTTGGGTAAATAATTCATCGGAGTGAGCCGTGCCAGCTGAAGTGAACCATTGTAAGCTAGGAATAACTCTGGGCTGTTTCCTGTAAAGACTGATTCTGTAGACTATGTGGTAAAATATAAATGCAATGTGGGGTATTTGAGTATGTTAGAGTGTTAACAAGGGCTGCCTTATCTGTAGTTTAGAATGTTCATTGCCTATTAAATAATGCTTGGTCAAAGCTGATTCTAGTTTCTTTACAATCATGAACTTTTACTGTTTGTTTACAGTAAAAATCTTTCAACTTGACATTTTGTCATGCAATTTCATTACGCTTTCACTAGGAATTCATTTTTTAAAATTATCAGTCCCTCTGTTATTGTTGGGTTGTCTTTGATGATATTGGATGTCATACGCTTAGCAAGAGATCTGACTGGAAGCAAACATCTTTTTTCAAAGTAACTTTCATTTACAAATTAACTATATTCAGGATTACAAAGCACTGGGACAGAATCACTGTTAATCTCTCAGATTCTCCTCATTCTCTTCTGTTTCGATTTATTCTTATATAATTCCTTACATGCATTCTCAGTAATTACTATTGAGTGATGATAGAGTTAATCCTTTACAGTCAATGCCATGATCGTAACAACAGAATCCACGAACAATGCATTATGGAATCAGCCGGGGAAGAGCCTATTCTAGATCTTTTCTTATGTAATGAGACAGGATTAATTAATAATTTCATAATGGGAGATTCTCTCGGAAAGAGTGCTCACAATATGATGGAATTTCGTGTTGAGTATGAGAATGGTGTTTTAATTTTTTTCACTTATTTTTGTTTTTGGCAGCATTCTGCTATTCATTCCTCCTCTACGCAATCTTTTGTTTCTTTACTTGACCCTACATACATTTAGGGTTCATGGACTTTATGGTAACTTGGCCCTTTTAAGAGCTGATCCTTTGAGGCCCATGTGATTGGGCCGGACCCTTTGGAGAGGGCAGAGATACCGAGTGTCTCCTGGCTGGAGAGCTGTGGGCTGAACTCCTACCGATCCTTTTTCACTTGGGTTCCCGGGGCCCCTGTGCTCCTCCATGGGATGGAGCGGCAACTGGAGTAAGATCCAAAAGCCTCACTGTCCTCTGGCGCAGACACTTGTGGATTCCCACCAGTGCTTGCACCACAGAGTCAAAGCCCTACCCCGTGGTGTGGACATTTCCCATGGAATGCACGTCCTGCACTAAGGTATCTGCTGCAGATACCAACCTCGCAGTGTTGTCCTCGGTGCACTGCAGTGACAAAACTATCTCCTCGGATAGAAGGCAATGGGACGCCTCCAATCGGCCTTGCACGCTGAAGAGAGCTGCTGTTATCCCCCTCTGAGTTTCGTGACTCTGATTTTGCAGCTCCAGTAGCTGTGGGATGACCAGACCCAGAGGTATATCAGAGTCCTGGGCTCCGGCATCCCTCCGTGTGGTAGCTCCCTGTAATGTTCCTGCCTCTGCTTGCTGTGGATTGTCAGCTATGAGGTGGTCACCAGTGAGTGACCCAGAAATCTGCCCATCTATTGGACCCACCGAGGAGTTAGTATCTGCGCTGGTGCCGGGTGTGGGTGACAGATGTGATGCATCTTCCACGGTGGGGTCAGAGAAATTCCCCTCTGCACTGCTGGAGTCCGGTGGTTCCAGGGGGCACGAGGATGGTCCAGCCTGTTCTGGTGGTCGGTCTGCAAAAGAAGGCACACGGCATCAGTGTATTACATGGGACACAGAAGGGACATTGTTTACTTGGTTGAGACTTGAGAAATTATAGCATTTGTGTGGAGGATTCTCATGCTTCTTTGCTGCCTCCACTTCACCAGCAGCGCAGGCAAGGTCTTCCTCTTCCCCAGCCAGTTCGAGGGCTGCTACTTGAAGCGTGTGGGGGTTCGCAACTTGGGCATTACTCCAGCGAGCTGTGGCCGCTGATGCCTGTTGTGCTCCAGGTTGTCCTGCAATGACATGGATAGGGAGAGCAAATATAGGAGTGTGGACATTTAAGATGGTGGTGAGGTGTGGCAGGTGTGGGATTTGGGTGGGAGCTGGACTATGAGGAGCATAACAACTACTGGGGAAAGGAGGGGTCCTCGTGCCTGGTGTTGACAGAGGCCAAGGTGGCTGAGTGAGAGAAGGGGTTGGGCATGCGAGGGGTGTGTGAGCGGGTGAGTGAAAAAGATCATTAACCTTCTTCTGGCAGTGCTTCCCAGTCCTTTACTGCTGTGCATTCCCACTTACCAGGATTGCCATTGCATTCCAGGCGAGGGTGGTCACCCTACTGAATGGCCTCCTGCTGTGTGGGCATAGGGTTATCCACCTCTGTGCCATTTCGTCAAGCAGTATGGTCAGTGCCCCATCTGTGAAGCATGGTGTTGGCATCTGGGCCAGTCGCTTTCCGTGGGTTGACTTTCAAGAAGGCTGATCTGATGTCTGCAATGGTGACCTCGAATACCGGTTCGGTTTAGGCTTCCGGGGTGGAAGGTGTCTTCTCACTGACCTCTTGCTCAAAGCATGTATAGAATGCGTTGTGCTCATTGGGGAATCATAGAATCATTGAAACCCTACAGTGCAGAAGCAGGCCATTCAGCCCATCGAGTCTGCACCAACAACAATTCCACCCGGGCCCTATCCCCACATAACCCCCTGTTAATCCCCCTGACACTAAGGGCAATTTAGCATGGCCAATCCACCTAACCTGCACATCTTTGGACTGGGAGGAAACCAGAGCACCCGGAGGAAACCCATGCAGACATGGAAAGAATGTACAAACTCCACACAGATAGTGACCTGAGGCCGGAATTGAGCCCAGGTCTCTGGCGCTGTGAGACAACAGTGCTAGCCACTATGTCACCATGATGCCATGGTGCATTGGTGCCAGCGATTCTACATGCCTTCATCTTGTAGCCTGTTATGTCTTGCAGACCTTGCCATAGTCGATGGGAGTCCGTGTGGCTAGCCTGGGACGCTAGCTTAGTCCGGTACTGTCTCTTGGCATCTTTGATGGTTTTCCGTAGATCGTATCTGGATTTCTCATATGGGTCAGGGTCACCTGACTTGAACGCGTCAAACTTGGACTTCAGCAGGTAGTGGATTCTCTAGTCATCCATGGTTTCTGGTTGGGAACCACACGTATTTGCTTCTTTGGCACACAGTCTTCTGCGCACTTACTAATGAAGTCTGTTACATGTAGTGGCATACTTGTTCAGGTTGGTCACTGAGTTCTTAAGTATTGACCAGTCCACTGACTTGAAGCAGTCCTGTAGATCATCTGATTCCCATAACCAGCATTGCATGACTTTCTTTATCAGATTCTCCCGCTTCAGCATTTGCTTTAAGCCGGGAGCAGGAGCACAGCCTTGTGGTCTGATTTACCAAAGAGTGGGGGGCGGGCGATAGATCAGTAGGCATGTTTGATGTTTGTGTAGCAGCGGTCTAGGATATTTAGGCCACTAGTGGAACAGGAGATGTGTTGGTAGTATCTTGGTAGGACACTCTTGAGTTTGGCCTGGTTGAAATCCCCAGCCACAATGAACAAGGCCTCTGGATGTTTTGTCTTAAGGCTATTTGTGGTGGAACGTATTTCATCTAGCACATTCTTCACATCTGCATGGGCTGGGATCTAAACTGCTGTCAGGATAACAGAAGTGAACTCCTGTGAAAGGTAATAGGGGTTGCATTTCAGCGTCAGATATTCTAAGTCCAGGGAGCAGAAACTCGCCAGTGTTGCTACCTCTAAGCACCAAGAGGTGTTGATTAGAAGGCAGACCCCACCTTCCCTAGCCTTGCCTGAGGCTGCTGTATGGTCCAATCCATGGACAGAGAAGTCCTCCAGTTGTGGGGCACAGTTCGGTGAAGCAAGAGTGAGCCATGTCTCCGTGAAACAGAAAGTACACAGCAGTCTCTCAGTTCCCTTTGAAAACTAAGTCTGGCTTTAAGTTCATCTAGCTTGTTTTCCAGAGATTGGACATTTGCCAGGAGTAAGCTGAGGAGGGGGCCCTTGGGACTGTGTTGTTTCACTCTCACCTGCAGGCCTGGTCATTTCCCATGCTCCCTGGAGCGGCTGCTTATCTTCGGGCCTGGAAGACGGTCTGAGTAGTGTGCAGTGTTAAGGATAGAGGCGGGCCACTGAAGTTATTTGCTTTTGTTGGTGTGTGGGTGGAGGATTTGTCACCTGGTCGTGGTTTCTGTGTCGGCAGTTGATCTGCGTGGTCGGGCGTTTCGGGATGCTGTCGGACTATGGTTTGACTTTGGAGATCGGAGGATGTCCAGACCATGCTCCGGTGTGGAATGGTCGAAGGCTGGTAAGTGGATAGGGTCTCTGGGGTCACGGTCGCAGATGAGCTGATGACCGGGTTCATGTGTTAGGGTTCTCTGGTTCGCTGCCAGATTGGGGTCTTCCTTTGGTTATGAGGAAGATGAAGATAGATAGGTTAGGTGAGAGGGTAAGAATTTAGCACATGGAGTATAAGGTGGGAAAATATGAGCTTGCCCAATTTAGCAGGAAGATTATAAAAACAGAACTCTATTTAAATGGAGAGAGACTGCAGAATGCTGCAGTACAGAGGGATCTGAGTGTCCTTGTAACAAAATTAGCATGCAGGTACAGCATACATTTAGGAAGGTAGACAGAAAGTTGGCCTTTTTTGCAAGTTGATGGATTATAAAAGGAGGGAAGTATTGCTATAACTGTGCAGGGCATTTGTAAGACCTAGAGTACTGTGCACAGCTTTGGGTATTCTTCCTTAAGGAGGGATATATTTTCATTTGAAGCAATCAAAGAAGGTTCACTAGGTTAATTCCTGGGATGAAGGGGTTTTCCTAAGAGAAAATTTTAAGAAAGTTGTACCTATACTCATTGGAGTTTAGAAGAACAAGAGATGATCTGATTGAAACACATAGGCCCAGACCTTCTGATCAAGATCTGAAACCACTTGCAGGAAAAGAAACGCACGCTTACCTTCGTCCGATTTTTCTGAGCAATCTTCCAATGGAGGAGCCTACACATTCTACTCATTGCAGCAAACCTTGTAGGGAGCAATACAACTAATCTACACAGCAACCACATTTCCTTTCTACAGCATCAGCCGTTATATTCCAGTAAGTAAAGAGTTTAAATGTCCTAAAGCTGTTTTGAAAACAACTACAGAGATAAGACATGTGTGTAAGGTAAGTATGTAAGGGAGCGGGGTGGGTAAGGGGTAGGTAGATAAAGAAAGTGAGTAAGAGCAAAAGGTAGTAAAAAAGGTTAGGGTGGCAGGTGGGAAGAGAAGTAGATGTATGAGGTTGTTAGTGTGGCAGGTCGGTAGGGTGGCAGATGAGTAGGGTGATAGGTGGGTAAGCCAGGTACTTAGCACTGCCATCAGATTCAAAGACAACCTCACCTGTGGTGAGGTATGTGGCCTTCTGCAAATTTGGCAGAATTTGACCATGATTCTCTGACCCGTGCTAGCTGTAAGCCAGCTACCTCAATCAGAAAATCTAAACTACACTTTGGAACAATGTTGATGACTGTAACATCACTGATTTGATTTTGTTTTTCAGCACTTTAAGTAGGTACAAAGGTTTTGGTAAGAGTGCTACAAAAATGGTTCAGTTTTGTCACCATTTGCACCGACTCTGTTAAATGATCTAAGATTGGCATAAAATAGTGCAAGATGCCAAAATTACTTTGATGTAATTTTGAAGAAAGAAATGAAGATTCCTAGTAATTCATACTCAGACTTGAATATTGTTCCTTACATTTCTGATTTCCAGAACAAGAAGATGAATGCTGAGTTATTCCTATATAGTATTCCTATACTCCGTATATTTTTAAGTCATAAAATGCATATTTGCAGCAGTGACATAGCCGGTACAAATGCAGTGAAGAAGCAAACGCAGACATTAATGTACAACATCATGGCTCACTACATTGGTAAGAAAAATAAGTCACCATCATGTGGGAAGATTTCTGACATGATCTTTAAAATGAAAATGCAGACTTGAGCCAATAGGAATTAAGCCAGAGGAATATGATGGATTTTGGCAGACATTTATCAAGAAGGGATTGGATCCATCTGGCATACTATTAGGCTATTCCTGTAAAAATCATAACAAGCATCTTTACAACAAACTCTGGTATTGCTATTATTAAACTCCATCAGGAATAATCATGTACTTTTTCTGTACATTCTTTGTAACGAGTAAAGGATTCACTTACCCTTGACTTCCAAAATGTATTCACTTTAATAGTAACTGCAGCTTATACTTACACTTTAGTGTTCGAGACTAATATGTTGCTTTTACCTTCATAATAATTTTACCTTCTTAGACTTTCTCATTGCTGACTTTTGGGGCTTTTGACTGGAAACATGAAGTAGGAGCTAGAACAGTTCTAATCCTGGAGATCACTGAGTAGGCTGTAAAAAAAAGTACTTGCCTTTTCAGGCCTCCCTTGTCAGATGGATGCCCCCACATTCCAAGCATTGAGGGAGGCCAACGACCAATCCATTTGTCAACTTCTGGCAATCTTATATGTGAGAAAATGAGACCAATTTATTTGCTCTGGGTGGAAATTCTGTAGTGCCCCTGAAGAGAATTACCAGAATTCCTTGGTAACATAAAAACATATAGGGCATGTCTCCAGTCCCTTTCCTCACCTGTGGACCTGAGTGTTATCCTGGTGCTTTGGAAGGAAAAATCACACTCAAAAAGCCAGAACAACTAACTGAATTGGGATGGTAGAAGCATTTAATTAAGAAGACAGTTTTATTAATTAAAAAGACAGTTCCTTCACTATTGCTGGCTCAAAATCCTAGAGCTCCCTTTCTAACAGCACTGTGGATCTTGTTGTAACATGTGAACTACAGTGATTCAAGAAGACAGCTCATCACCACCTTCTCAAGAGGAATTAGGGATGGATAATAAATGCTGGTCTAACTAGTGATGCCCACATCCCATGAAATTACTTTTGTTGAAGGGGTAACCAAGAAGGTAGATAAGGAATGTGCAGTCCGACATTGCCTATATGGACTTTAGCAAGGCCTTTGACAAGGTATTGCAAGATAGAGTTGCATAAGGTTAAATCTCAGGGGATCCAGGGTGAGGGAGCCAATTGGTTACAAAATTGGCTTGATGATAGAAGAAAGAGGATGGTTGTAGAGGGTTGTTTTTCAAATTGGAGGCCTGTGACCAGCGGTGCGCCTCAGGGATCGGTTCTGGGTCCACTGTTATTTATTTATATTAACGATTTGGATGAGAATTTAGGAGGTTCGGTTAGTAAGTTTGCAGATGACACCAAGATTGGTGGCATAATGGAGAGTGAAGAAGGTTATTTAGGATTGCAATGGGATCTTGATCAATTGGGCCAGTGGGCCGATGAATGGCAGATGGAGTTTAATTTAGATAAATGTGAGGTGATGTATTTTGGTCGATTGAATCGGGGCAGGACCTACTCAGTTAATGGTAGGGCACTGGGGAGAGTTATAGAACAAAGAGATCTAGGGTTACAGGTTCATAGCTCCTTGAAAGTAGAGTCACAGGTGGACAGGGTGGTGAAGAAGGCATTCAGCATGCTTGGTTTCATTGGTCAGAACATTGAATACAGGAGTTGGGATGTCTCGTTGAAGTTGTACAAGACATTAGTAAGGCCACACTTGGAATACTGTGTACAGTTCTGGTCACCCTATTATAGAAAGGATATTATTAAACTAGAAAGAGTGCAGAAAAGACTTACTAGGATGCTACCAGGACTTGATGGTTTGAGTTATAGGGAGAAGCTGGATTGACTGGGATTTTTTTCCCTGGAGCGTAGGAGGCTCAGGGGTGATTTTATAGAGGTCTATAAAATAATGAGGGGCATGGATAAGGTAGAAAGTCAACATCTTTTCCTATAACTGGGGAGTCTAAAACTAGAGGGCATAGGTTTATGATGAGAGGGGAGAGATACAAAATGTTCCAGAGGGGCAATTCTTTCACTCAGAGGGTGGTGAGTGTCTGGAATGAGCTGCCAGAAGTAGTAGTAGAGGTGGGTGCAATTTTGTCTTTTAAAAAGCATTTAGACAGCTACATAGGTAAGATGGATATAGAGGGATATGGGCCAAATGTGGGTAATTGGGACTAGCTTAATGATAAAAACTGGGCGGCATGGACAGTTGGGACGAAGGGCCTGTTTCCATGCTGTAAACCTCTATGATTCTGTCACTATGAAGAAATATTAATAAGGTTAGATTATATATAACAAATAGCAGTTGAATTTTCTGAATTTTGGTAGGGAATATCACTTGGTAGAGAATAGCAGAAAGGGAATCATCTCACCATCCTACTACAGGGTCCAATGCCACATGCCTGTTAATTACCTTATTACTCTGCCAAGGTGAGTACTCCTTATCTCTTTTTCCTTTGGAGCTTGCTACGGGGATGTGTTTTGTGGCGATGGAGTAACCACCCTGACCAATCAGTGGCAAAGAGGTCAGGAAGTAGCATATCTTATCAGAGGCAAAGTGAGAAACACCCATCTGTGATTGCTCCAGAAAAGTTCCTTGAGGATGATTACCTGCAGGGGGCATTCATGTGCCCCCATCATGAACCACTCAGCTGCCACCAGCAGAGGAAATGTGATTGTCCTTGTTTGGTGATGATTGTGTGTCTTTCTACTTGGAGAAGAAAGCAGCCTATATCTTAAAGGGATGGGCCTAGCCAGCATGGAGGAGGAAGCATTGAATGTAGATGGGCAACACCAGGGCTGCTCCATCACAGATGATGAGACAGGGGTGCAGACCCAAGACAGTGTGTGGCCAAATGAACATAGAACATAGAACATAGAACATTACAGCGCAGAACAGGCCCTTCGGCCCACGATGTTGCACCGACCAGTTAAAAAAAAAAACTGTGACCCTCCAACCTAAACCAATTTCTTTTCGTCCATGAACCTATCTACGGATCTCTTAAACGCCCCCAAACTAGGCGCATTTACTACTGATGCTGGCAGGGCATTCCAATCCCTCACCACCCTCTGGGTAAAGAACCTACCCCTGACATCGGTTCTATAACTACCCCCCCTCAATTTAAAGCCATGCCCCCTCGTGCTGGATTTCTCCATCAGAGGAAAAAGGCTATCACTATCCACCCTATCTAAACCTCTAATCATCTTATATGTTTCAATAAGATCCCCTCTTAGCCGCCGCCTTTCCAGCGAAAACAATCCCAAATCCCTCAGCCTCTCCTCATAGGATCTCCTATGAAGAGGGAAAAGTCATGGTATTCACGTGTCCACCACTTGGCTGGACTTGCGGATAGCGATGAGTGTTGTCGGGCAATACAGCAGGATATAGATCGGCTGGAAAATTGGGCGGAGAGGTGGCAGATGGAGTTTAATCCGGATAAATGCGAAGTGATGCATTTTGGAAGAAATAATGTCGGGAGGAGTTATACAATAAATGGCAGAGTCATCAGGAGTATAGAAACACAGAGGACCTAGGTGTGCAAGTCCACAAATCCTTGAAGGTGGCAACACAGGTGGAGAAGGTGGTGAAGAAGGCATATGGTATGCTTGCCTTTATAGGATGGGGTATAGAGTATAAAAGCTGGAGTCTGATGATGCAGCTGTATAGAACGCTGGTTAGGCCACATTTGGAGTACTGCGTCCAGTTCTGGTCGCCGCACTACTAGAAGGACGTGGAGGCGTTAGAGAGAGTGCAGAGAAGGTTTACCAGGATGTTGCCTGGTATGGAGGGTCTTAGCTATGAGGAAAGATTGGGTAAACTGGGGTTGTTCTCCCTGGAAAGACGGAGAATGAGGGGAGATCTAATAGAGGTGTACAAGATTATGAAGGGGATTGATAGGGTGAATGGTGGGAAGCTTTTTCCCAGATCAGAAGTGATGATCACGAGGGGTCACGGGCTCAAGGTGAGAGGGGCGAAGTATAACTCAGATATTAGAGGGATGTTTTTTACACAGAGGGTGGTGGGGGCCTGGAATGCACTGCCAAGTAGGGTGGTGGAGGCAGGCACGCTGACATCGTTTAAGACTTACCTGGATAGTCACATGAGCAGCCTGGGAATGGAGGGATACAAACGATTGGTCTAGTTGGACCAAGGAGCGGCACAGGCTTGGAGGGCCGAAGGGCCTGTTTCCTGTGCTGTACTGTTCTTTGTTCTTTGATATATAGAACTCAATACAATGAGGTGATGAAAGGATGCAATGGGAAGCACATAACCTGGTAAGCACAGCACAGATATGCTTGAGAAGTAGATGGATCTTTTGGCAGTTGAGGCCACCAAGAGTTGGAAGGAATCAGATGCCAGGGCGATGTTGGGCCCAGGCTGTAGACATCCCTGTCGATCCACTGGCATCTTGACAAATGCTGCAGCTGCAAAGTGAGGCGCTAGAACATCTGGCAGAACTTCCAAAGGCAATGTGCACCCACACATGGACAATCAAGGAATCTCAACAGACCACGATTGTTGGATGCACCCATGTCTTCCTCCATCAAGAAAATTCATTCCTCGTGGATAGCCAGATTCAGCAGGCGAGTCAGTGGATGGAGGTGCATGCATTATCTATGAGCTCTGCAGCAGTGGCGAGAGGAGTATGAAGCACCTGGAGTCTTCATTAAGCTCTTGACCTTCTCAGACCATTGTGTCTTTCAGTGGAGGAGGAGTGGCTGCCTTCTGCACCTGGGGGCTTCTCTCAGTGTGATTCGGGTGTGGGCAGCAATCTCGCAGCCATTTTTTCAGTGATTCCAGTGCCTCAAATAGCCGTAATGACAGAGCGGAGTTCTGCATGTGTGTCGGGAACTCTTAGCATGCTGGAGTTCTCAATGCTTCCGGTGACCAGAGGATGGGTGCCACCATCAGAAAAGCAGTCTGGGATCATCTGTTCAAGTCGTCAATGGTGGACCGTATTTTCTGCCACAGCATGTCAGGAACATCACTTCAGTACATTTACATCTCATTATAAGGGCTACTTGCTGGAATCATCCCCCCATGCTAGCTCAAGTGGGCATGATGGCATCCAATTAGACCAACATGTTTCACAATGGCATATAAGTGACATGCTCTGGTCATCTGCACTTTGCTTATGACTTCCAGGTCTGTTCACCTACCTTGCATTGCGCATTGCCTAAGGAAACTCAGACTCAGCACTAGGCTTCATAGGTAGCACCACAATGCTTTCAGAGGATGTCAGAGGTATGGTTCTACCTACCAGACCATCAGTGAGGTGGGGATTACTTTTAATGTCCTGCAGGGTAAGGCTTCCACTGAAGAAGGGGGGAAACTGGCCTAAGACAAGCACTAGAGGCTGCAGGGCAAGGCATCTTCTGGGGAAAGTGTCTTGAGGCATAGGAAAATGCAATAGGGCAAGGCTCCACTGGGAGGTAAGAGTGAAGAAGGATGTACTGAAATATATGACTGGAGAAGTGAAGGTGGGTGGTGTGGAAGTGTTCAGTGCCAAAATGGGGAGAGAGTCAGTTACAGAATGACATAAGTGACTTTGGGCCAGAGGACGATTGCTGAGTGAAAAAACACTTCAATGTTGAGCTTGCAAAGACTGTCCTTGTCCTGGTCCAAACAGGGGCTGGACATGTCAGTTCAGTCTTAGTTGTGCACAGGAAATTGTGCGCAGGGCATTGTCAGAACATCATTTGCATTAGTCCGGGGTTTCTGTCATCATCCTGGGCCAAAGATGGCCCACTCAGTTGGGGCAGCATCTTAGCCTTTAATTGGGGAAAAGGTATTCTTGGGCATTTGAGGTTGTGGGAGGAGGGTGGGGTGAGCGTGGTGGTATATGTCAAACTGTGTAAATATTATCAAGATGGGGAGGGATCAGGAATACAGGGGAGAATTGAAAGGTTCTTGGAGGGAGGGGAACCTGAACATTAAGCTCCTGCAGGATGGTGGCAAGGATTTTCACACAGGGATCCAAGCTAGTCTGATAGTGGGGCCTCAGCACCACCAGCATCCAACCTGTAGCGATGATGCAGTACAAAATTAAAATGAGGACATAGTCTGCAGGTGAAGGCTCTGAAAGCCAATTGAAGACAGGTGCATACACAGGGAGACCAATTAAAGAGACACACACCTGAACTGTGCATTCCCAAATGAAGATAGCTGCACAGCTGAGACAGGTGAGGAGCCTTTCAATGACCATGGAGGGAACCATGAAAGTGAAGCTATTATGTTCTTTCATGTGAGACTAATCCTGCAAAGTGGTACTTATCAATCTTCTTGTATTAACCCTTGTTCGCAGTGTGGGGATTCCCTGGAACAGTAATATATTCCAGAGCAATTGGCGACTGGACAAGCTTCAGATGGGTATTATAATTGTCGCACTAACAGCTTCACAGAAGAGAAGCCTCAGGCCCCCCTCAAATAATTTCTGTTCCTGACTAAACATTTCCTTCATGTGTATTCCAAAGAGTGTTGGTGTTACACCACACTTTGTACATACCCCTCAAGATCTCTATCAAGTCTCCTCTCAGTTTTCTTTGAGTCAAGGAAAACTAGCCCAACCTCTCAGTGTAGCCCGTAGCTACAGTTTTGCATCCCTGGAATCATTCTTGTGAATCTCCTCTGTACTGTCGCCAGTGCCTTCACACCCTTCCTCAAGTATGGAACCCATAACTAGACGCAGCACTCCAGATAAGGCCTAACTAGTGTCTTACATAAATTCAATATGATTTATTTGCCAGATGTCAACATGGAGGAGCTGCACATCTCCTCCAATGAGGAGGATATCAAAGAGAATGAGGCATTGCGTTTCAAAAAGCTGACGCTGCAGGGGAAGAGGTCATAGCATAGGCCAGATGAGATAGACAAGTGTGTGACTCCCTTATAGCCATCAGATTCCATGAGGAATGAGGTTCCTGCCACAAGCACACATAGCTTTAAGGTTGATGCATCACTGATGTCAAGAATGATCTGAAAAAGGAGCAAACACAATGGTGATATGGAAGCACACTACATAGCACATGATTATGTCATCTGTGATAAGTGGAGGGAGGATCAATGGTATCATGTCTGATTGACACCAACACAGCTGATCATAAAAAGGATGCATGTCAGGAAACAAAGGTACCTTTCAATAATTTATATTTGTATTTGTGGGTATTGGGAACAAAGTATAGCTTTAGGTAAGTTTAATTTTATGTTTCTGTGTAAAGGAGTGTTAAAACTTTAATTAGCTTCATGTTAAGTAAAAATGTCTCCATATCTATGGGTTTTGGTTTAATTTTAAACTGTGCTTGCATCATAATTAAAGGGTTCACAATGTGACAACAAACAGGGTTTAAAAAAAGACGAGACTGTTGCTTAGCAACCAGGGGCCCACACTGAAAAGCGTAAGCACTTGTGATTCAGTCGGAACCAGGTATTTGAAGGAAAGAAAGTTCGAACAGAAACTGCTAGTGGAGGGGTAGGACAATGGAGTAAGGGGCAAAAAGCAAGTCCCAGTAGCTAAAGAACAGATAGTTCTAGAAGCCAGGGAATGAAAAGAGAAGTTCCAGAAAGACTGAAGTCAAAGGGACAAAGAATTGAAATCTGAACAAGGTACTGTGCACTGAATTTGAAGTAAGTCGCAGGGAGAGATTTCCAGTTAAAGACAGAGCTGAAAGATACAGTTGGCTAATGAGAACCCGGACATCTGAGGTAATCATGAAGGTTGGTGAACCTTAAAACAGCCTGTGAAGCAGTAGTGTTCTGTTGGTATGACTGGGTATCTGAGAGATTGTATGGAAGCTTGAATGTATGTGGCAATCTAGGGAAGAAGAATACTGAAAAGAGAGACTGAAATCCTGTAAGTGGATCCTTGGTGAAGGCATCCAAGAGAATGGATTGGGGGAAGATTCTAAGACATCTTTTTTTTACGAGAGTGGAATTTGGAAGCAGTCAGACTAGTGAGACCCGTTGGCTGACAGTGTGATTAGCATCAGGGGGATTTGATGAGAAATACACACAAGTTGTTTTGGGTGGCATCTACCACTTAGTTTCAGAGTGTGGTGTGTCTGACCACTGTTGGTCAGTTGGTTTACGTGGACTGTGTACTTGCTGAGAACATTAGAGTGTATGATATATTTTGTAACTTGTGTCATTCTTAAAAAATGTGTACATCTTGAAGCTATAGGTGGGGTAAGCAGTATTGTATTATAGCTAATCTTTTCATGTTTAATATCTTATTCTTTTGTTAAAAGTTAATTGGCAGTGCTGTGACTCTGTTAATCCACACTTCTAAACAAAAAAGTAAAAGATACGGTCTATCAAGCCAGGATTCTATTCTGGGACCTGACTGTCCCATAGTAACATCATCTGAGATCGTAACAGCATACACAAGAGGACATTGAAATGGGAGCAATTTTAATTACAATAGTGAATTTTATATACATGTTTTGAACACCCATGTTACAGTTGTGCTCCTAAAATATTTTAACTTTCCTTACCCTACTGCTACGTCTTGATACTTCCCAGACATCTACAATGGATCTGGAGGCAGCCTGTTGGCTGCCACGCCATTTATCTGTGATGATCTTGGTGGGCATCCTCTGAAAGGCCAATATCTGGAGGGCCCCAGCCTACTCTGGGTGTCATGTTGTGGGGCCTGTAGAACTGGAGGTGATAGGGTCACAGGAAGAAGGGATTAGAATCAGTTGGACACTTCTGAAATCACCTGGGTAGTTTGCTGCTGAGTGTCAATTTGATGGTTCTCATCCCTATGGGTGCCCAAAAGGCCTTGGCTGATTTCTCAAGGAGTGAGCTTGGGGTGCCCCACCGCACTGCTTGCATAGCCACTGATGGATGCCACCAAGGGCTAAAGTGATGGAATGCAGTCCCTGCGCCAGTGTGTAAGACTGATGACCTGGACCACGATCTCCATGGCAGCTGCCACCCTGCCAGTACTGATCTTGGCATGCTGGCATAATCACCTTAAACTGAATTCGGACAGACTCCTCCATCACCTATTGCAATCTGAAGAATGCAGCTGAAATCCCTGTCCAAATTTGCAGTGCTTGTCGCTGCAGCTGATTAAGGACTGAATCTGGAACCTCATCATCTGTCTCAGACTAGGCAGAATCCTGACTTCCTGCAGTCCTCCGAGTGCTGGTGACCTTGGAAGCCCCTGCCTTCACCTGCTGTGGGTCAGATTGTGTGCTGAATTTGGGTGCTGCCATTTTCTTGGTTTTCAAGGCCATGTCTTTAGTGGGGCAGTTCCAGGCAGCTGACATTGAGAATGCTGTATATGGCTGCATTTTAGATCTGCCTGGATTGAGGAAACAATGAATTCATGGTGGAGCAGGTGAATCAGGGGCTACCCGCCAGATGTGATTCCAGTGTGTTCATAGTTAATGAGTTGGGAAGGGGATGATATGGCACCAAAACACACCATTGCAGCTGGCAGATAAAATGCCGATTTTCATGCCTCTCCTGCACTTAGTGCTCTGAGGGAAAACTCCTGCCCTTACTCTTATACTACAATCCCTTTGTACCAAATGCTAGCAGACATTTTGCATTCCTAATTGCTTGCTGTAGTGAATGTGAGTTCAAATTGCCCACATTTCCTGTTTCTGGACTGTTTGTGAGATCAGCTATGAGGTAAAATTTCTTTCAGCCCTGCTGAACAGGGATACTTTGTGAAGCAGGTCAAAGGCAAGGATGAGGAATTGAAGGAATGTGTGAAGATAATTCATCCAATTCTTGAGGATCTGTTCTGATCACTGTTTGTAGTGATGAAGTGGTTGAAAAGCTTAAGCCGATCATACAATCATGTAACAGAATAATTAGGAGAGATTGAGATGGGTCAAGTGTAACTTTCTAGCTCCATGTTGCACATGCCTTATGTCTCTTTTTATGTAATGTGATTTAATGGCAGCATCTATGTAATGTAGGGGTTAGAGGTCGAATTGATATAAGAATTTTGAGTGAAATTTATTTTATTTCACAGGACTTAGTCATTAAGGCTAGGCCATCCCCAATTGCCCTTGAGAAAGTAATGGTGAGCTGCCTCCTTGAAACACCATAGTCCATGTGGTGTAGATATGCTGTGGAAATGCCGGTGTTGGACTGGGGTAAACACAGTAAGGAGTCTAACAACACCAGGTTAAAGTCCAACAGGTTTATTTGGTAGCAAACGCCACTAGCTTTCGGAGTGCTGCTCCTTCGTCAGATGGAGTGGAAATCTGCTCTCAAACAGGGCACAGAGACACAAAATCAAGATGAACACCGCTCGACAATCACCAGGCAAGACTGCTCTCTTCCTGTGGGGGAGCACCCCAGCGGTCACGAGCATTCAGCCTCCGATCCTCGGGCAAGAGTTCTCCAAGGTGGCCTTCGCGACACATGACAGTGCAGAGTCGCCGAGCAGAAACCGATAGCCAAATTCCGCACACATGAGGACCGCACACATGAGCACAGGAAGAGAGCAGTCTTGCCTGGTGATTGTCGAGCGGTGTTCATCTTGATTTTGTGTTTCTGTGCCCTGTTTGAGAGTAGATTTCCACTCCATCTGACGAAGGAGCAGCTTTCCGAAAGCTAGTGGCGTTTGCTACCAAATAAACCTGTTGGACTTTAACCTGGTGTTGTTAGACTCCTTACTGTGTAGATAAGCCACAGAGCTTTTGGGAAAGGAGTTCCAGGATTTTGACACAATGACAGTGAAGGAATAGTAATGTAGTTCTAAGTTAGGATGGTGTGTAGCTTAAATGACAACTTGCAGGCTGTGGTATTCCCATGCATCTGCCAATGTCCTGAGTCAAAGATGATTGACCTCTAACAACCACAACCATCTTTCTTCGTATTAGTTATGACTCCAACCAGTGGAGAGCTTTCCCCTGATTCCCACTGACTTCAATTTTGCTAGGGTTCCTTAATGCCACACTTGGTGATATGCTGCCTTGTCAAAGGCAGTCAAATTCACCTCACCTCTTGACTTCAGCTCTTTTATCCATGTTTGGACCAAAGCTGAAATGAGATGGGTGGCCCTGGTGGAGCCCAAACTGAGGGTTGATGAGCATATTATTGCTGAGTAAGTTCCACTTCTAGCACTATTGACAACACCTCCCCAAACTTTTCTGATGATTAAGGAAAGACTGATAGGACAGTAATTGGCCAGGTTAGATTTGTCCTGCTTTTTTTGGACAGGCCAATTTTCCACATTGTTGGTAAATGCCAGTGTTATGCTGTATTGGAATAGCTTGACTAGTGGCCTGGCTACTTCTGGAGCACAAATGATCAATACTACTGCTGGAATGTTATCAAGTGGTATAGCCTTTTTTGTATCCAGTGCCTTCAGTTCTTTCTTGATGTCACATGGAGTGAATCGAATTGGCTGGGGTCCTCAGCAATTAAATCATTCACTTGTTTCTATTAGTTGAAAATGGTTGCAAATGCTTCAGCCTTGTCTTTTTCTCTAACATTCTGGACTCCTCTTCCGGTTAGCTGTTTAATTGTCCACAACCGTTCAGAACTAGATTTAGCAGGACTGCAGAACTTTGATCTGATCTCTTGGTTGTGGGATGACTTGGTTCTGTCTATTCTGTGCTGCTTCCACTGCTTGGCATGCATATAGTGGAACTATTTGGAGCATAGGAGGACTAATTTATCTATCTACTAAAACAGAATGAATTCTCAATGCTACAACTTTGGCATTGAAAGCCAGAACAGACCTGATGGCTAAATGGCCTACTCCCACACTTAATTTTTAATGTTCTTATGAGAAAAAAGACACAACACATTATGAAGCTTTCCTTAAAAATAATTCTGTATTTTCTTTTAATAGCCAAGTAACATTACTGCTGCAATGTACCTAAAATGCTGTTGACACCTCAGAGGAAGTGGTGATCTTTAAATGTTCAAATTTACATCGGCAATTTCTATTTGCATTAACACAGTCCCAACTATTTCACCGCAATCTATCACAATTGTCCTGCACTGCTGCTAATACATGTTTGTATGCTGCAGAATTACATGGATATGATACATAGCAGTAATAACGATTCAGCAATGATTCAAATTTATTTAGTTTGAAATACAAAACAGACATCAGCAGCAGTCTAATACCCATCTTACTCTGGTACTTTTCATCATGCTGAGAAGAAAATAAAATTTCGTGTCAGAGGAAATGCAAACAGAATTGCTCAGATTTGCGTTTCCAGAGCAGCATAACACAGTGGGAGAGAGAAGCTTTTATAAACAGCATGGAAACCTCGAGCTAGAGCAGGGCCACAAAGCACAGCAGGAGAGAGAGAGCAGCAGCAGCAAGAGTTGGGGATATGTTGCAAAATGACATCACAGGACAAGAAATCATCAACTGTGAGGTGAGAATGCTTTGAATTTTACATTAATTTAATGTAATTCAATTTAAATTAATCAACTATAGAGTAAAACTAGACCAATTAACACTAAGACCAATGTGTTAATTTATCATTCCATTACAATCAGTGTTCCATTATTTAATAACATCTGAGATAAAGTTAAAATTAGATAACAAGAGTTGATAAGACTAGAGGTTTCTGAATTTTCAGTAATTTAAAATGTGATATATAGATAAAATGAGTTAAGTGAAACATGTAAAATAATTCCTATGAAATAGTGATGCCAGCACAAGGGAAGCAGTTGATTGGTGAGTAGCTGACGAGTCTTTATTTATTTAAGACTTAAGCTTATTTTTGCAAAGTCAACTAATAGTCTGATAAATAAAGGCATGGCAGGGTATCTCAGTCCCATGGAGTGCACATCCTGTTCCCTGTGACAAATCTAGGATACTCATTTCCTGGACAACCCTATGTGCAGGATGTGTAATCAGCTGGAGCAGCTTAAGCGCTGGATTTCAGAGTTTAAGTGGTAGCTGCCATCATTGCCATACACCTGCAAGGCTGAGAGATTTGTGGATAGCTCATTTCTGGATATGGTCATCCCACAGCTTAAATGAATGCATGATGTGGAGATGCCGGCGTTGGACTGGGGTGGGCACAGTAAGAAGTCTTACAACATCAGGTTAAAATCCGACAGGTTTATTTGGAATCACGAGCTTTCGGAGCACTGCTCCTTCATCAAAGCTAATGATTCAAATAAATCTGTTGGACTTTAACCTGGTGTTGTGAGACTTATAAATGAATACAGGCAGAGAGGGAATAGTTAGCTGGTAGGCAGTCAAGAAAGACCTAGGGTAACACAGGAGAGACTGGAGTTAATTTTGTTCTCCAATTTATTTGTAGTTCTGAATATTAATAAGCATGATACTTCTCCTGGGGAATAAATCCACAGCCAAGACCATGGAACGGTTATTGGCTCAGATATACAGGGATGGGGAGCAGGAAAATAATTTGGAAACCAATGGTGACAGAGGATGTTATAGTTAGAGGAACAGGCAGGTATTTCTGTGATTCCAGGATGATATATTGCCTGCCTGGTGCCAGGGTCCACTAGCATTCCATTCCTAATCACTTGTTGTGCCTGCATGGTAACTTTAACTGACTCATGCACAAGAACACCTCATGCACAGAGAACGGTTTAAAAAAAGGGTTGGTGAGCTGCAGGTGTAGATAGCCATGTAGCAATATGATATTGTGGCGATAAGGGAACCTGGCTCACAAAAGTGCAGGACTGAATACTAAATATTCCTGGATATCGATGTTGAGGAATCATAGTGAAGGAAAGAAAGTATGAGGTGTGGCTGTATTGATGGAAGAGAACATTACAGTGCAGGAGAAACAATGCCCTTACAGGATAAAGAACATAATCTATTTGGTTAGAACTGAAAAACAGTAGCGGTTCCATTATATTACTGGGTATATTTGACAGACCATCATCTGGTGGGAAAGATGTAGAGAAACAAATTTGCAAGGAAATCAATGAGAAGCACAAAAACCAGAGGCCTATCCCTGATTACCCACTCAGCTCTCCCCCACCCCACAACCTCAGGGCATCCCCTACCTTCCCCTCCCCTGATGCTCTGCCACTTACCTCACACTGGATCCCTGTACTTAGTCCCAAGTATGGCACTGCAGTGCCTCTTCTGGCCACTGTAGCACTGTGCCTGGTTGGGTTGAAGAACAGCCAGCCAATCTGATTTAGGACAGCTCTCCAAGGTGGGACTTTCTTCCAAGTGCAGATAGAAGTCCTGCCTATTGTCAATCAATGCTCATTAGAATGTAGCAAGTTCGTCAAAGTCAGTGGGGATACATTACCCTACTGACTCATCAAGCCCCTGTCATCTGAAAAATTCATGGCAGATTACTTAAAATAGGGTGCATGTGAGGATACTGAAGGAAGTCAGGATGAAAATCGCAGAGGCACTGGTCATAATTTTCCAATCCTTCATAGATGCTGGGTGGTACCAGAAAACTAGAACATTGTAAATCTCACACCTTTGTTCACAAAAGGATGTAAGAATAAGCCCAACAACAACAGCCCAGTCAGTTTAAGCTCACTACTGGCATAGCTTTTAAAGATGATAATCTGGGGAAAAAAATAGTCACTTGGACAAAGCTGGATAAATTAAAGAAAGCCGGGATGGATTTATTAAGGATGTCTCATGTTTAACTAACTTGATTGATTTTTAAAAAATGAGGTAACAGAGAGGACTGATGAGAGTGACATGGTTAATATGGCGTACATTGCAAAATCTTTCCGTGGAGAGGTGCAAATAAGTTAGTTTCCTCAGGGGTCAGTGTTGGGAGCACAACTTTTCACAATATACATTTAACGATTTGGAGGAAAGAACTGAAGGCACTGTTGCTAAGTTTGCATATGATACAAAGATATGTGGAGGGACAGGTAGTATTGAGAAAGCAGGGGGGCTGCAGAGGGACTTGGACAGGTTAGGAGGGTGGGCAAAGAAGTGGCAGATGGAATACAATGTGGAAAAATGTGAGGTTATGCATTTTCGAAGGAGGAATGGAGGCATAAACTCTTTTCTAAATAGGCAAATGCTTAGGAAATCAGAAACACAAAGGGACTTGGGAGTCATTGTTCAAGATTCTCTTAAGGTTAACGTGCAGGTTCAGTCGGCAGTTAGGAAGACAAATGCAATGTTCGCATTCATATCGACAGGGCTAGAATACAAGAGCAAGGATGTTCTTCTGAGGCTGTATAAGGCTCTGGTCAGACCCCATTTGGAGTATTGTGAGCAGTTTTGGGCCCCATATCTGAGGAAGAATGTGCTGGCCTTGGAAAGGGTCCAGAGGAGGTTCACAAGAATGAATCCTGGAATGAAGAGCTTGTCATATGAGGAACGGTTGAGGACTCTGGGTCTGTACTCATTGGAGTTTAGAAGGATGAGGGGGGATCTTACTGAAACTTACAGGATACTGCGAGGTCTGGATAGAGTAGACGTGGAGAGGATGTTTTCACTAGTAGGAAAAACTAGAACCAGAGGGCACAACCTTTAAGCTGAAGGGAACGATCCTTTAAAACAGAGATGAGGAGGAATTTCTTCAGCCAGAGTGTGGTGAATCTGTGGAACTCTTTGCCGCAGAAGGCTGTGGAGGCCAGGTCATTGAGTGTCTTTAAGACAGAGATGGGTTCTTGATTTAATAAGGGGATCAGGGGTTATGGGGAAAAGGCAGGAGAATGGGGATGAGAAAAATATCAGCCATGATTGAATGGCGGAGCAGACTCGATGGGCCGAGTGGCCTAATTCTGCTCCTATGTTTTATGGTTTTTATAGTTTAATAATAGCTGCTTGCAGTTGAGCGTGTCTTAATCTTCTCAGTGTACACAACAGTGTACAAGAACTTCCAAAAATCATTTGATGAAGTGCCATAACAGACTTGTCAGCAACGTTGAAACCTATTGAATAGAAGCAACATGAGTATGAAATTTGCTGAGTAATTAGAAACCGAGTAGTGGCGAATATTTTCTTTGGATTGGAGGAAGCTTTGCAGTGGGGATCCCCAGGGATTGGCATTAAGGCAGCTGCTTTTGTTGCTCGACATTAATGACTTAGACTTGGGTGTGCAGGACACAATTTCAAAATTTGCATATGTCTTGAAATTTGGAAACATTATGAACTGTGAGGAGAGCCTTTGGTTAGGATAGACTGGAGATGCTAGGGCTGTTCTCCTTGGAGAAGAGAATGTTGAGGGGGAATGTGATAGAACAGATAGAGAAGAATAATTTCCCGTGGTGGAAGGATCAACAATCAGAGGACCCTGGTTTAAGACGATTGGCAAAATCATCTTAAGGTGATTTGAGGACAAAAGGTGATATTAAGAAAAGCTTTTGTACACAATGAGTAGTAAGGATATGGAAAGCTTTGTCTGAGGATGTGGAGCCAAACTCAATGTGGTCAAAGGAAATTGGATAATTATCTGAAGAGAACCGAAGAGAAAAATACATGCAGGGCTATTTAGAGGGGGGGGGGGGGGGGGGGAGAGAGTGGCGAGGGGTGGGGGATGAATGGGTCAAATCTAGTCCAGTTGGTCTTGCAGAGCTGGCACAGACATGATTGGCTGAATGGCCTCCTTCTGGGACTGTAACCATTCTACGATTCTATGAAGGAAGATATTCCATGTAGTGAGAAGATTTCCCTGTAATAGCTGTACTAAACTGTTGCAGTTTTGTGTTGGTTATATAACTTGCAGGTAAACTGTTTTTAATATTCATTCTTGATTTTAAACTTAAGAAGTAGCACCAAACCTGCGGTGTCTGGTTGACCGTGTAAACTGCTGAGTTTAACATTTGCAGCTCAACGCTAACAAATTCTTCCTAGTGTATGTAGCTATTAGCTATTATAATGCATTTCTACCCATGCTGAGTTCTTTATTATTTATTTTTAAAATAGATCTGGCTGACTAAAGAGTGTCTCCATTTACACATCTATTTATTAGTTACATTATTCGCATACAATTGACTTAAATGGTTTCCTAACATTAATTTCTGAACTAACATTTTTAGTGTCTTTTAGTTCACACCTGTAAGGATTCTAAAAAGCATGTCAATCATTGATATTTCTCATGAATAATTTACCATTGGATAGTTGCACTTTTTATGTTTGGTACTATTTCTCTTTAACTTAAAAATAAAATCAGCGTGTTGAAGACATCATGTACTTTGCCATGAGTTGAATTTTGTATTTGACAATAAGATCTTTTCATGCAAAATTAATGGTCATCTAAATCAACACACACCCATATAAATTTCTGCATGTACATTTCTTGTGCAAACAGCTGGTGTAGCTTCATTCTGTTACTTTTCCTTTTTGTAAATAGTATTCCCTTTTCTTTCTGCCCAAAGAAGCAAGATATGTTTGGATATGATTGACTAAATGTCAGTGTCCTTGGGTATTCATAGAATCATGGAATCCCTACAGTGCAGAAGGAGACAATTTGGCCCATCAAGCCTGCACCGACAACAATCCCACCCAGGCCCTATCTCTGCAGCTCCATGCATTTACCCTGCTAGTTCCCCTGACAAAGGGGCAATTTAACATGATCAATCAATCTAACCTGCACATCTTTGGAGTATTGTCTTAGCATTAGTAATATTTGTATGTGTTTCTGCAATGCTCATTAAAAACAAACAAATAGAAAAATGCACCATTCTGCTCTGATGGCGATTATTGATTAAATATGAATACAATCTCACCGTGTTCACCATGTGCATTTCCCATTGGGTCACACCTGCTGTTAGAATGTGTTAGCATTAGCTTTTACACTTCTGAGTTTTTACAAATTCCTCTGATGTATTTTTTAACTTAGGAAATTAAGATAGGCAGGAAAAGTCCCTACACAATACTACTTTGATCTGGGAAGAAGCAAAATTCAACCTTCTTTGTCAAGAATTCTAAATCCAGTGTATTACATTCATGTCATATCCTTTGCAGAAGACATCTCGCTTTATCAACTATTAAATAGATTACTTGGACAGGCATTCCAGACCTATGGTAACATTTTTTCACTTTTGCAGCTATGAATGGAAGTTGAATGGTTAAATGTGGATAGATTTTCAGCAATCTATCTCACTCATTCTTTCCGGAACAAACCTTTACGTGTAGAGATACATTCCTGCCTCTGAGTCAGAAGATGCTGACTCAAAGCCTGTTCCAGTCACAATAAATGGTGAACAGTGGGTGTTCTGGATTTGAATTCTGGGTTGAACACTCAGTGGGTGTGGGTGGTCTCTTCATCATATAGATTGTGGGAGCCTATAAAACATTCTTGCTGCATAGGATTAATCTATTGGCTGATATAAGATTGTTACAGCCATGGAAGAAGTATGCACATTGCAACCTGGAAATTAACCTGAAAATATTTTCATGACTTGACATTGTCTCCCAGGGAAGAGAGTGAAGATACAAAAAAAAAGAGCCTGCGCTCCTTTAGTATTTCCATAATCCTGAATTCCACTAAGATTGACAATTCAGCTAAAAGCAGGCTAGAGAATTTTCATCCTGCTTCTAACCATAAGCACATTTTCAGCTGTTCAGTCTGCATTTAGGAAAGGTTATTTTCATAATTCAGTTGGCTTGGTTGCAATCCATTGTTAATTACAATAGCGGAATCCTGATGCCTGTATGTTTATTTTTTCCATTAGCAAAAGTAAAATTTATTGTTGCTCTGATGGATGCCTGAGCAGAAGAAATTGGGCAGATTTATTTTCTGAAAATTGCATCAAAACCTGCTAAAATGCTCTTTAGTTTGTGGCTTGGAAGCAACCCCTCAACATATGGTTGAATCTGTGAGATTAAGAATTGATTGTTAGAAGTGTGATTCCAAATGGAATTGCATCCCATTGGGTACCCTCACAAGTACTATATTTTGAGAAGCTCCACTGGGTGAGCTGGTTTGCCCAGGATTCAGTGCATTTATGTTTTCTCATCCGTAGTGTTATGAAGGGGATGTTGATCCCCTCTCGGTGAGCTAACACCTAACTACTCAAAGAGGAATACCTCGCCTCCATAATCTTTTAAAAGTGTGTGAGAAATAGTACGATCTGCTTTTCAGCAACTTTTTGTGGTTAAATCAAAAATAACTAACTGAGACACTCTTTAAAATTAACAGATAACACTTTATTTATCCAACTAACAGTAAACAGGTTAACTGAACTATTAACAAACTGAATCAAACATTATTTTAATAGAATTCTCTCTCTCTCTGGGTTTGAAAGGACCATGCAATTTTACAACTCTTAGCATTTTACAATTTTTTTTGTTTTAATGTTACAAATCCCCACTTTTCAACAGTAGCCATACTGTCAAATCTACCTTGGACTTTGGGTTGGTAGTTCATAAACTGGGGTCTGTAGACCCCTGGGGATCCATAGAAACTTTCCAGGGAGCCAATGAAAGAATCTCTCATTCCTATGAGAGACAGTTAAAACAATGGAGGCTGGCTGGGAACAGGGTTTGTTTGTGGGGAAGAAGAAAAAGACAGCCACTATGTATAGATTAATGTTAATCCCACCCAAGTAGCTGACAAGATGTCCACTCCAAAAGCTCCCAAATTTTTGACCCTCTTTGTGTGATAAGCAGCTCAGGTGCTATAATTTTCAGTGATGAGTTGTGCATTTACTTGTGCTGGATGAAGCAGGTAGGTGGAAGGCCAACTTTGCTGTGTTAGCAGAGAGCATTCAATTTGGGTTGATACAGTGAACAAGTACCATTAATGCTGAGTACCAGTACCAGCTAATGCTGCCTGGCCTGCAGAGTGTTTTCTGTTTATATTAATCTCTTGTTGACTTGATTCTTATAATCATGGAAAAACGGTGGCTTACTTAAATCATTTACCATATTGCAAAACGTTCTTGAATGTTTTAATAACAGCAAGAAACTAGGCTGGGCTTGCACAGGTCCATAAAATATTCCCAATATACCATGATTAACTGAGTACACTGATTTGATTTATTATTGTCACATGTATTAACATACAGTGAAAAGTATTGTTTCTTGCACGCTATACAGACAAGGCATACCGTTTATAGAGAAGGAAATGAAAGAGTGCAGAATTTAGTGTTACAATCATAGCTAGGGTGTAGAGAAAGATCAACTTAATGTATGGTAGGTCCATTCAAAAGTCTGATGGCAGCAGGGAAGAAGCTGTTCTTGAGTCGGTTGGTACGTGACCTCAGACTTTTGTATCTTTTTCCCGAAGGAAGAAGGTGGAAGAAAGAATGTCCGAGGTGCGTGGGGTCCTTAATCATGCTGCCTGCTTTACCGAGGCAGTAGGAAGTGTAGACAGAGTCAATGGATGGGAGGCTGGTTTGCGTGATGGATTGGGCTACATTCACAACCTCTTGTAGTTTCTTGCAATCTTGGGCAATATCAAGACCATACCAAGCTGTGATACAAGCAGAAAGAATGCTTTCTATGGTGCATCTGTAAAAGTTGGTGAGAGTCATAGCTGACATGCCAAACTTCCTTAGTCTTCTGAGAAAGTAGAGGCGTTGGTGGGCTTTCTGAACTATAGTTTCGGCATGGGGGGACCAGGTCAGGTTGTTAGTGATCTGGACACCTAATATCTTGAAGTTCTTGACCCTTTCTACTTCGTCCCCATTGATGTAGACAGGGGCATGTTCTCCTCTACACTTCCTGAAGTCGATGACAATCTCCTTCCTTTTGTTGACATTGAGGGAGAGATTATTGTAGCCGCACCAGTTCACCAGATTCTCTATCAGAACAGGAGGGAAGGAAATGCATATGTGTATAGAAAGTTATTTTATAAGAATAAAATAGTATACTGCTTTAAACCTGCTAAACAGTTAAATAGGATGAGACTGCTATTAATGAGGCCAATAACTAGTTTATATTGGATGTGATCTGTGAACTGATTGCCTACTTATGTCATAAACAGGAAGTCTTGAACCATATTTTAGCTGAGGAGGTGGTGGAGTAATGGTATTGTCTTTGGACTAGAAATTCAGGGACCCAGGGTAAAGCCTTGGGGGTCCGGGTTTCAATCCCACCATGGCTGTTGGTGAAATTTGAACACAATAAAAAAATCTGGAATTAAAAAGTCTGATGATGACCATGAAACCATGATTGATTGTTGTAAAAACCCATCTAGTTCACTAATGTTCATTGGTTCACTAATGTCCTTCATGGAAGAGAATCTGTCATCCTTACCCAGTCCATCCTACATGTCACTCCAGATCCATAGCATTGTATTTGACTCTGAACTGCCCTAGCAAGCCACTCAGTTCAAGGGCAATTAGGGATGGGCAATAAATGCTGGCTCAGCCAGAGACTGCCACATCCCATGAACAAATATATATAAAAAATTAAAACCATTTCAGTTGACAATGCTAGAATATTATCTTTTACCTCTGGAATTGTGTGGTCTCCCTCAACACTATCTTATACCAATGAAATACACAGGAGTCCTACTGTAGTGTGTAGAATTCAGCATAACGTGGGCCCATCTTCATCCACAAATCAAAGAATCATGGAACTGCTGCAGCAGAGAAGAAAACCATTAGGCTCATTGTGTCTGTGCTGGCTCTCCTCAGGTGCTATCTAAGTACTGACACTTCCCCACCCTTGTCCCACATCCCAGCAAGTTCTGATTTCAGACAGTTAGAAAATTTAAAGAACATGGAAATATTTATTGAACAGTAGGAGGCCAATCTGCGCAAACATGTTGTGCTGACTGAAAAACGAGCCCCGCAGCTGAATCCCATTTATCAATACTTGATCCGGAACCCTGCAGGTTGTGGAACTTCAGGTGCATATCTAGATACCTTTTAAACGAGTTGAGGGTTTTTGCCTTTCTTCCCCTTTTCAGGCCGTGAGTTGCAGATCCCAACAATCCTCTGAGTAAAAATCTTCTTCCTTATCTCCCCTCTAATCCTCTACCAATCCCTCTAAATCTATATCCCTTAGTCCCTTAGTCACTGATTCTCTGCTAAGGGAAATAGGTGCTTCCCATCCACTCTGTCCAGGCCCCTTACAACCTTGTGCAGCTCAGTGAAATTTCCCCTCAGCTGACCCACTCGTGGTTTCATTTTAACAGTATTTGTCCAGTGTGCAATTAAACCACACAAGTCAGGAAGGCTTAGTAACTGAGCTTAGTAACTGAGCTAAGCTTCCAGCTTAGTAACTGAATTCTGCTGAGGCAGCAGTAAAGACATTTTAGTTCACTTCAGAACCTCTGTGTTAGGAAAGAGGTAAACCTGCTTGTGCTGCTGCCGCCTGCCCAGTAATCCTTGCTGAATATTGTACATATGTGTAAACAGAAGGTAAGGATAGAACTAGGCTCAGCTGTGATGCCCCACATGCTTGAAGAAATTACACACTAGATAGGGCGACCCAGACGGGGAACTGAATATTCAAGGCTATTCGTCATTTATGAAGGATAGGCAAAAAGGAAAAGGAGATGGGTTGACACTGTTAATAAGGGATAAAATCAGTACAATAATGAGGAAGGAACTTAGATCAAAGGATCAAGATTTAGAATCAGTATGGGTGGAGCTAAGAAACAGCAAGGGGCAGCAAACATTGAGGAGAGTTGTTTAGAGGCCACCAAACAATAATAACATTGGGCACAGTATAAATCAGGAAATTAGAGCTGCATGTAACATGGTAAATATAGTAGAAATGGGTGATGTCAATATATATATATATATATATATATACACAGACAGGGTGAACCTGATTAGCACTATTGCTGGATGAATTCCTGAGTATGAACAAGATGGGCTTCTGGAGAAATACATTGAAGAATCAACAAGGGATCAGGCTATTATTAATTTACTATTATATAATGAGAAAGGATTAAGTAATAACCTTGATGTAAAAGGCACCTTACATTCTGAAACTAGGTCTTAAATCTGAACAAAGGAATGAGTGACAAGTTGGCTATGGTGGATTAGAAAAACACACTAAAATATTTGACGGTAGACAGGCAATCGTTAGTATTTAAAGAAGTATTACATGGTCTACAGCAAACATATAGTACTGCCCTGGCATGACTCTTTTCCCCCCTGGGGACTGTAGTTACCTAACGAGGACCGTTCACCTGGTCCCCATTTGTCAGGACCTGTTGTAACTCTTGCCAATGTGATGTCATGGCAATGGCGTGGATATCCTTACATGTTATGATAATACAACAGGGAGGCCCACTGATGATATTTAAATATATGGTAATGGAGTTCCCAACCTTGCATTGCAGAAACCCAATTATGTCATTGTTGGGGTGGGGACAATCAAGTGGGGAAATTCTGCCGGCATGAAAGCTGTTTTGGGACTCCCCCTGAAGCGTAGGTAAAGGAGATCCAATGGATGTGGTATATTTGGATTTTCAAAAGGCTTTTCATAAAGCCCCACACAGGAAGCTGGTAAATAGAATGAGAGCACATGGCATTGAGGATTACTGGCATTGATTGAGAATTAACGGACAGAGAGTAGGAATAAACGGGTTATTCTCGGGATGGCACCTTGATTTGATTTGATTTATTATTGTCACATGTATTGGTATACAGTGAAAAGTATTGTTTTTAATATACAGCACTATACAGACAAAGCATACTGTTCATAGAGAAGGAAAGGAGAGAGTGCAGAATGTCATGTTACAGTCATAGCTAGGGTGTAGAGCAAGATCAACTTAATGTGAGGTAGGTCCATCCAAAAGTCTAATGGCAGCAGGGAAGAAGTTGTTTTTGAGTCCACCTAGTGGAGTACTGAAAGGATCAGTGCTTGGGCCACAGCTAATCGCAATCTATAACAATGATTTGGATAAGGGGACCAAATGTAATATTTCCAAATTTGCATATGACACACAACTATGTCAGAATGTAAGTTGTGAGGAGGATGCAAGGAGGCTTCAGGGGAACTTGGGCAGGCTT